>NW_026623510.1:542244-546777 GCF_030028575.1 Malurus melanocephalus
CGGGGCCGCCCCCCCGCACGTGTGTGCGGAACCCCCCGGGCCCGGGGCCGCTCCCCGCGATCACCGAACCGGCCCCGCCGCCATCCCCGCCCGGTCGGGCCCCGCCGGCACCGCCGCATCCCCCCCCTTTGTCCCCACATCCCTTGTCCCCTGTCCCGAGGGTCTGTGACACCCGCTGTTACACAACTGGGTGCCGTGCCAGGCCCGCTGGTTGAGCATTAACCCGGGAGAAACCGGTTTCACTGAAGTCCCCAAGGGCTAAATATATCTCTACCTTTGTTTGTTTTTCCTTCCCCCAGAAGAAACTTATTTTGCAGATCCCCATCCCGGAAACTAACTGGCTACAGACTTAATAGATTTTTGTTAAGCACTTTGAAAGGCTGCTGGCAACAGCAACCGGCTGCGATGCTCCAATAGACACAAATCCCGACTGTGAGGAGATGCTCCCACTGACAAAGACACTCGAGTGCAGGACAGGCAGCACAGAGCTCACAGGAACACTTAACAGACGTGGCCTCATGTGAAGCCTGCAGGAGTTGTGTGTGTCTAAAAGAAAACGGCTGAAATACACCACAGACACAATTTTATGACATGAGGAGACAGATTTTTAATGCTCAGAAGTCCTGTACAGATATGAAATAAAAGATTCAAGGCAGCACATCGGCCTCCTGTTCCAAATACCTGAGAGATTGCAGATGACCAACCTGTAGGAACAAAAGGATTAAAAAGGTGCTTCTCCCAAGGGACAATGTCCAGCCTGTGATCCCCTGGGTCATCAGGGCATCTGGGGGGCTGTTCACACAGGGAAAAAGTGTGGAGCCTGGGCAGGCACCACCACCCCTTGACTCACCTGTGGCCAAACACTGACACTGTCTGTTCCAGGGYTCACCCACACCTGGAAGCAAGCTCTTGTTGCTTGGCAAAAGGATCAGACACTGAAATGTCTCTACAGAGGCGGCAGCAGCAGCRTGAGAGGGACACAACATGACTCAGGAGCTTGTCCGAGCTGGCTTACAGTTGCAAAATGCTCTGGCAGAGGATCCAGGTCCATATCCTTGCCTCTTGCTACTCAAAACGTGCCCAGAGCCTCSTGACAATCTGGCAGTGCTACTTCCYACTGTGTGAGACACWYTCCCTTTAGTAGCAGCTTCCCACACTACCTTCTTCCTCCTTCCCATAAGGCATCTGTGGCTTTTGTAGATTGTTTTTTTACTTTTTTTTYTAAAAATCAGCAGAATTAGTGACCGTGGGATGTCTGGAACCGCCAGTGCTGACTGCAGCACATCCAGCACGAGGATGAAATCTGCTACAAACACGCTTTTCTTCAGCCAGCAGCTCGAACTGGAAGTGGCCTGACTTGGGACCACAAACACCACAGAGACGCTGAGCAGGCAAGAAGAGCATGGAGGTGCCCACGCCACGCAGAACTACGCTGGACAACAGTCCTTGGTCCAGCATCAGGCTCTTGGAGGCTCCAAAATGCACAGCCTCACCAGCCCCTACCTCAAGGGAAAGGAGAAGTACTTGTTCCCTGACTTGCAGCGGATTTGCTCCCATTGGATACGCAGCAAGAACGCTGAATCCTCAAATCCATCCACAATGTCCTGGAAAACAGAGGCAGGAGTCRGTACCAGGAGGGTGGATCTGCCACAGGATGGAGTCAGTAGCTCCGTCTCTGAAGCCAGTCACAGATGAGGCCATTTGCAGCTGGAAGCCTCTGACTTCCCTCGGGAAGGTGATTTAACTCACACTCCCCACAAAAAACTTCTCATCTTTCAACCCAATGAAGCTTGTCCTGCTCGGTGAAGAGAATTTCACACTCTCCACCCTTGGCAGGGAGAYGTGGCTGGACTCCAGCTCTGCCCTCCCCCTGCTCTCCTCTCCACACCACGTGAGGACACACCTGGAGCTCCCGCAGACACTGCCCTTCCAGCCTGCCAGCCAGGTCCCCGACGCACCAGGCCAAGCTGATGTGGAACGATGGGTCCTGAACACGAAACAGGGATCAGAATGTGAGGGCTAAAAGAGGCTTTGCTCCAAGCACAGAGCCACAGTGGGAGATCTGGCATGATGCTGCCCTGTCTGGGATCACAGAGGCCGGAAGATCCTGAAGCTGTGAGTCCCCTTGGCCAACTCAACAGCTGATATGGACAGTGCTGGAGGCAGGAGGGGTCCTGGGCTCCCCACCCCARCCTTTCTGGACACCTGAGGGCAAGGCTGCCTGGTTTTCAACCTCCCTGTGCTCTGCAGCTGTAGGGGAATCTCTCAGAGCTGGTCCTGGAGCAGGTACATGGCTCATTTCTGAATAACCCACATGAGCTCCCTGCTCAGCGCTAGAGACAAATTGGGGTCCGGCCCTTCCAAATCCCAAACCTGTTCCCAAAGCTAGTACCAAGCAGAAAGGCTGGACTAACGCCCAAGAAAGCTGCCCAAGACACAAGGATCATCCTCAGTCCCACAGTGCCCATTCTATCCTAGCACAACCCTGCTTCCATGCACAGCAGGGCAGCAACAACAACGGGTTCCTGTTTATTTGAGTGAACATCTCACGGGGAAGCAGCCGGCATGTCCAGACTGGCAGAGGAGTAAGAAAGAAAACGCCTCACCTTGTAGAACGTGGGAAGGTCAAATTCCTCTAGAACTCTGTCTACCTCTGAGACCAGCTCCAGCAGCTGGAAATGCCCAGCAGATACCTCCAAGCCAATAAAGGTCCTAAAGAARCACAAAGAGAAACAGTGAGCACCCTTTCATGCTGCAGAAAGYACARCCTTAAGAATACTTAGCCATGCATTGCTACTGGGCAAGTTTCTTACTCCCTAAAAAAAGAAAATTTGAAGAATGCCAGGTTTAAGCATCCAGGGATGCTGACCATATTCTGAAGAAAAACAGAAGTAAAAATGTGGTAGCAGGGAGAAGCAGGATTGGAAGATAAACCATGTARATTTCCTAGATTAACCTAGCACCTTTTGGGACATGAAAATTAATTTTCCAAGCAAAGGATGCACTGGACGGGAATTTCAGCAGAGTGCCGTGCCCATACAGGAGCTACATAAAAAAAAAGTTGAAGTTGYTGGAGTGGTTTTACAGTGGGAGGGGAAGCAAGGAATGGGAAGTACCAAGTTAGAGAGATGTGACAAAGCGGTCAGCACCTCCTCCAGGACTGTCGGGATGACACTTTCTAAAGTAATTTCTTCCCCTCCAGGAGGGAAGTGGAAGACTCAAGTGTCATCCAGGCTCCACATCCACTTTTTCCTTCCCATGATTATCTTGGGCTGCCTTTCCCACCAGATTCAGCAATTTTTCRCAATTTTAATCACCTTTGCTTTGACATTCAAAAAACTTAATTGCATTCAGTTGGAATCAGGCTTCTGARCTGATGCCCAGGAGAATTAGCACCATCTCAGCTATTTCTCTGCAGCTCTTGGAAGATCTGCACTACAATTTCACGACTGGCACTGCTGCCAAAAGAGGTGTTTCCACTCTGCTTGCCCCAGGCTCTGCACGCCGGCTAATGAGACCAAAGGCTTGCAGAGAATCAGTGCCAAAGCKAAAAATTTGTACAGATGGCTGGGGAAAGGTGTGAAATGTCTGGAGATGATCTGGAGGTGATCACATACTGTGCTGTCACATGGCTCAACTGTGGGAGAGGCAGGGTGATACCTCCCATCAACCCAGCACCTTGCTCAGCATTCTCCCAGGGCAGGCAGGCTGCTCCACTGTGCACTCACCTGGTTTTGTTCTGGTTGGTGTAAACCTTCACTTGGTCAGCCACRCAGAAGAACCTGAAATAAGAAAGATCCTATTTCAGCTGCAACAGAAAAAAAAAAAAAAGGGAAAGGAAAAAGGAGATGAGGAGGGGCCAGGATTGCTACCAAGCTGTGGAAAGATACAGGCGAATGTATGCTGCAATTGGACCAGAGTGGTGCAACCAGAACCCTTCTGGGTTCCAATTAATTAATTCCCCTCCCATCTGCAGCCCCCTGAAGCCTGGACAGAGAAGCGCTGAGGCAGGTGATGCTCAGCGAGTGCCTGAGCCAGATGTAAGCAACTAAACCAACCATGGTTTAGGGGATGGCACAGCGCTGATCCTGGAAAGCCAAAACCTGACGTGTCTGGTGCCAGATCTTGACACAGTGAGGAAAAATCCCTTCAAGCAGGGCTTTAATGTTCTGCCAGCACCAGCTGCCAGGGACACCTTAGGGCGTGGATGCTGGCAAACCACGGCTCCCGAGGGCAGAGGAGGGGTGTGAGAGCGCTCTCCCGGGGCTCTGCCAAACCCACCTGTGGAAGGTGGCCAGGCGCTCCCTGAGGCAGCGGACGAAGGGCTCTATCCAGTGGTAGCGCAGCACCACGCACTGCGAGAGGCTCAGGTGGAACTCCTCCATGGCAGCCAGCGATGGGACGTAGGAGCGAGCGCGGGACACCAGGAGCTCCAGCAGCTCCAGGAATTCCTCCTGGGCAAGGTCTGCGGGGCAGCGCCGTCAGAGGAGCGCTGGGCGCGGATCCCCGCCGGGAACGGGCGGGACCACGGGG
>NW_026623510.1:548323-568903 GCF_030028575.1 Malurus melanocephalus
GCGGCTGCTGGTGGCCTGCGAGCTCCCCGGCCGCCCCCGCACCCCGCGGCCCTGAGGCGGCCCGGGCCCGGCGGGAGCGGGCCGGGCCATGCCGAGCAGGCCGCCTCGCCAGTTTGAAAGTACCTCTGCGCTCCCGACCGCGCTCCCTAAATGGTTGTCGCTTCCCACCTCCCACGGAGGGATGAGTTAGGCTGGAGCTGGCGCCGACGCGGGTCCCCGCGCAGAGCCCTCGGTAAGCCAAGGTTGGTATCGCTCTTCCCTGCGGGATGCTCCGTTTTCCCTCCCTGTTAGGCCGGGATGCGCCGCCGGTGGGTTCATCCTGCCACGGTTCGCGGTGTTCGAGGGGGAAGGAGGCTCCTGGGCTGGGCTCAAGTTTGGTGTCCCGCCGAGCTCGGGTGCAGGTACCGTCACTGCGAGCCCTCGCTTCGTCAAGGTGAGCTCTGCAGGAGAAAGAGGGCATCCTGCGGACCGGTGGGGCCTTTGGGGGCTTTAGTGCTCTCAACTGTGCTGGAGGACAAAATAATGCACAAAGGCAGAGGTGGGCTCGGCACTGCCGGAGCTGTGGGGCACAATCCAGTCTCAGCTGAGTGCCAGTGGAGGTAGGGATGCTGGAAAGTGGGATTCTCCGGTGCTCTTTATTGCTTAGTTTTAGACATCACAGGCATTCTCCTGCAAGACCAAGGATTTCCTTACCCTGAGGGCAGGTGGTTTGACACAGACATGGGAGTGCTCTTGTGGGGCTGGGGGCTCGGGGCCCAGGAGTGTTGGTGGCTGCAGCTCACTGGGGCTTGCATCTTTTTTCTCTGTTGAGGTGTGTTGGCACTGCTTCTGTCTGCTTCTTGCTGGTGGGTTTTATTCTTGTCTAAGTTGATGCCAGGTTTTACTGGACATTTCTAGAAAGATTGGACCTGGTCAGTGAGCACAGTCCTTGTGATGCATTGTAGCAAGACCAGGCAGCAGCTCTGGCATAGGTTGTTTGGCTTCAGTGTACTTTTATTCCATGGTTTGGTAGGAGGTTCAGGCAAGCCATTGCTTTAACTTGTCTTTTATCTTCACAGAGTGATTCCTGTGGGTTCTGTGTTCTGTCTGTGGATAAGATAACATTGAGGGCAAACTTTCTCCTGAGYTCTCTGGCTCTTCCAGTCTACGAGCACTGTCCACAGAGGAGGAAATGCTTTGCATGTATGCCTTGAATAACGGGCTTGATATCCAGGCTGCAGGAGGAGCAGAACTGCTTCACAGAGCTGTTTCAGCTGGGGTGCTGTCATGTTAGGACCTGCATTGACACCTGTAAAATCTAACCCAGTAGCTTTTTGATGGCATGGTGTTCGGTGCACGGCCTGTGTGGAGAGACCCATTTCTCAGAACCCAGTGGTGCTGCAGATCCAGTGACCCACTCAGGGCTCARCTGAGCGGGCCCTGGGCAGCTGTGCTGCCTCATGAGAGCACAACACCCAAAAGTGTGCTTGGCTGTGTCTGGGCAGAGCCCAGCCCTTTACAGGCTGAGAACTGTCCCTTTGYACAGCAGCAGCTGGGGCTCTGGTTCTGGTTAGCTCCCCTACACTGGCTTCCTCGTAGCTTTGCTGGGATGCTGGAGAATTTTCAAAGAGAGCCATGGGGAGAGGTTGATAGAGAATTGCCTGTGTTTCTTCTTTGACCTGACATGACCTGTCTTCTTTCCTACAGAGAGCTGCTCCCTGRGCTGCTTCCTGCGCCCTTCCCGAGTGTGAGCACATCACAGCCAGCAAAGAGAAGAGCCTCCTCTTGTCTTCAAGGCACTTGCCTCTGCCTGCTGTTCTTTTGTCCAAAAGAAGGAAAACCAGACCAAATCAGTCCATAAAGAACTTGTGCTGATCTAAGGAGGAGGCTCCGGTGTCTCAGTCGCCTCTTTACTTCCCAAGATCCTGGCTGTGGGCTGGATTTCTGGGCTCARATTCAGGGGATCAGTTTTTGGGAATCAGGATCTCAGAATCTTTCGGTTTTGCTTTTACTTGAACCCTTTCAACCGGGAAGCTGAAGCTATCACTGCTAAATTCCCATTTTTTTTTCCCAAGCATGTCAGAAAGCTGGCAGCAGCAACAGCAGCAAGCACAGCAGCCGCCACCACCGCAGCAGCACCACTCTGGGGCAGCCGCCCTCCCAGATCACTCCATCCCTCCCAGCACTGCTGACAACCCCTTGGGCTGTGCTGTCTACGGCATCCTGCTCCAGCCAGACCCCGGACTGCAGCACCACCAGCACGCCCCCATCCAGGCTGGAGAGCCATCCCACAAATGCGGTGTGTGTGGCCATGACCTCGCTCACCTCTCCAATCCCCACGAGCACCAGTGCTTGCCAGGCCATGACCGCTCTTTCCAGTGTACCCAGTGCCTGAAGATCTTCCACCAGGCCACCGACCTCCTCGAGCATCAGTGTATCCAGGTGGAGCAAAAGCCTTTTGTGTGCGGAGTCTGCAAGATGGGTTTCTCCCTCCTGACCTCGCTGGCGCAGCACCACAACGTCCACAATGGCAACGCCATGAAGTGCTCCATCTGTGAGAAGACCTACAAACCTCCYGAGGTAGAGCATCCACAGCCTCTCGACCCCTCGGAGAAGCCCTACAGCTGCTCCATCTGTCAGAAAACCTTCAAGCACCTCTCRGAGCTGTCCCGGCACGAGCGCATCCACACGGGTGAGAAGCCGTACAAGTGCACGCTGTGCGACAAGAGCTTCAGCCAGTCCTCCCACCTGGTGCACCACAAACGGACGCACAGCTCGGAGCGGCCCTACAAGTGCACGGTGTGCGAGAAGACCTTCAAGCACCGCTCGCACCTGGTGCGCCACATGTACGCACACTCGGGGGAGCACCTCTTCAAGTGCAACGTCTGCGAGCTGCACTTCAAGGAGTCCTCGGAGCTGCTGCAGCACCCCTGCACGCCCAGCGGGGAGCGGCCCTTCCGCTGCGGGGARTGCCAGAAGGCCTTCAAGCGCCCCTCGGACCTGCGGCAGCACGAGCGCACGCACAGCGAGGAGCGGCCCTTCAAGTGCGACCTGTGCCAGATGAGCTTCAAGCAGCAGTACGCGCTCATGCGCCACCGCCGCACGCACAAGGCYGAGGAGCGCTTCAAGTGCAACCTGTGCGAGAAGGGTTTTGTGCAGCCCTCGCACTTGGTGTACCACCAGCACGTGCACGGCATAGAGAACCTCTTCAAGTGCAACGTGTGCCAGAAAGGCTTCAACCAGTCCTCGGAACTGCTGCGGCACAAGTGCGTGCAGAACGCGGAGCGGCCCTTCAAGTGCGCGGTGTGTAACAAGTCCTACAAGCGGGCCTCGGCTCTGCAGAAGCACCAGCTGGCCCACTGCGCCGAGAAGCCGCTCAAGTGCACGCTCTGCGAGAGACGTTTCTTCTCCTCCTCGGAGTTCGTGCAGCACCGCTGCGACCCGGCCCGCGAGAAGCCCCTCAAGTGCCCCGACTGTGAAAAGCGGTTCAAGTACGCCTCGGACCTGCAGCGCCACCGGCGCGTGCACACGGGCGAGAAGCCCTACAAGTGCTCCTCCTGYGAGAAGGCCTTCAAGCAGCGCGAGCACCTCAACAAGCACCACAGCGTGCACGCCCGCGAGCAGCAGTACAAGTGCATGTGGTGCGGGGAGCGGTTCCTGGACTTGGGGCTGCTGCAGGAGCACAGCGTCCAGCACACGGCCGAGGGTGCCTACCAGGTGGCTGCCTGCTTGCCATGAGCCTCCCGTCCCGCGGCGGCTTTCAGCTTGCATGGGACRCTCCCGAGCCTCGGCCTCCCCTTCCCTCTCCTCGGGTGTTGGCAACCTCCAGGGAATGTGGGGGAAAGGGGAGGTATGGTGTGTGGGCAGGTAAACKTTCCTGTGGCCCCAGTGGTTGATGTGCCACCTGTATCGAAGTAGCAGCAGACAGCATGAACATCTCAAAGGGGTGGAAAGGAAAGGAAGGGGATGGAGAGAGGAAATGATGCCTGTATATGCCTGGTGTTCCCTGGACTGTAGTTCATGCTGTACCTGCAGTTCCAGTCCTGGGAGCTCAGCTGCCTGTTGCAAGCACCAGCTCTTTGTGTGCAGCCTTTTTCCCCTGTCCTGCCTGGCAGGGTYGGTGGAGAGGGCTGGGTGACTCCTCCTGGAGAGGGCTTAGGAGCAAGGCAGAGCCAGCTCTCCCTTGTCCCAGGGTGTGCTGCTCAGCGTGGTGGTAGCAGGTTTCTGCTGCTGGGGTCTCCCAACTTGGTCCAAGCTCAGTTGAGGGCATCATTTCAGATTGCTAGTGTTGATTGACCACCCCAACCTCCCCTGCTCTCCCTCCTTCTAGAGTGTTGAAAGGGAAAAGCCATGGGGCTGCACAGCTCCAAAAAGCACTTTGGCATTGCTGCTTTTGCAGTCGCTGGCTGTCACACTCTGCAGGGGTTCTGAGTGAGCCTGCCTGCCCCTGTCTCTGCCAGCTGCACAGGGAACTGTAGGCAGCACAGTGCTGCTACCAGAAAGCATGGCAAGGAGCACTGGCACAGTCTGCCCAGGAGGAGGCCATGGATTCTCCATTCTGGAGACATTCAAAACCCACCTGGACGTATTTCTGTGTAACCTGCTTTAGGTGACCCTAACTTAGCAGGAGGGTTGGACTAGATGATCTCTAAAGGTCCTTCCAACCCTAACAATTMCATAATTCTGTGACAGCATTCATACCCTGCTCCCAACCAAGAGCTTGGCATTTAAGAGCTGCTTCCCAAGGGACCCAGCCCCTCCTGCTGAGACTTGCCCCCAGCCCCTTTTGTTCCCCATRGGCTGTTAGTGGCACCTCCAGCAGGGTCAGGCAAAGAGCTGCCACAGCTCCAACACTAATGGGTGAGWTAAACACTACAATAACCTACAACTGCAGAGGTGTTGCCATGGCCAGCAGTAACCCACAGCATGTGCCAGGGGCTTGGTGTCTGATTTGCTGGAGGAACCAGAGCAAGCCAGGAGAATCCTTTCRGACTGCAGGCTCAGCTCCATGGGAAGGGCAAGGTTAGCAGTGGCTAAAGGAGAGGTCTATTTTTTCCCTTCTTGCGGGAGTCCTGTTTTACCCCTTTCCCCTTTCTTTACCTCGTCTGTATTTTTCAGGTTTTGCACACTTCTTGTAAACATCACTTAAAAATAAATCTCCCCTAGCAAGGTTGATGCAGCCTCAGGTGTTTTCCTCTGCAGGAATTTGCTGGCTTCTCATGTCCAAGAGATCCATTACATATCAGTTAGATGCCTTGAAGGTTGAAGATGTGCTTACTAGGTTGTCCCCCAGCATTCCCCTCTTTATCTTTGGAGATATTAAGATGTTAAGTATCCATCTGTGGAGATGTTCAGTCCCTGACTGGATGTGGTCCTGGACAACCTGCTGTAACTGACCCTGTGCAAGCCAGGAGTTGGAGCTGATGATCTTCAGAGGTCCCTGCCAGCCTCAGCTCTTCTGTGGTGTTGGCTGGTGCTCTTCTGGGGTTGTAGTGAGCTGCCAGTTGTGAACAGCGGCCAGTTAGTTGCCCATGTGCTGCACAAGTGATTAGTACAAGGTTAATAACTCTTGTCTGTGGCAAGTGTTGACAGATTAACTTTGCAGAGGGTTGGACTGGGCCTGCATCTCTGTTGAGGGATACTTGTCTGAAAGATGGAGAAAGGCTTTAGTTTTCCATTTCTGGCACAGTGAGAGGGAACARGGTGCATTTTCAGGGGCTGGGACAGTGCAGTGACAGGTTAGACCCTGGGGCTGAGTCATTTGCAACTTTAAGGAGATCAAAACAGACTGTACTCTCTGCTGCCCAAGGAAGAGGGACCCGTGATGGTTGTCTTACTTTGTGCTGCCTCAAAGATGTAGAACTTCCTACCAAGAGTTCCATCTGTGTTTCTTTTTCCTCTTTTTTTTTTTTTTTGTTTTACCTTTTCTTTTTTAAAGCAGTTTGTTAAAATTCATTAAAAAACTGTATAGTTTAACTTGATGTCATACTGGATCTTTAAAAAAAAAAGAGATGTGGTAACTTGGATTTTTAAAGMGCTCTTTAGTTCTAGATAGCTGGTTTTTGCTATTTAATATGTAGTAAGTTCAGTGTATGCTTTTCTGTAGGAGTAAAAGAGAGTCCAAACCAAGGAAGGCTAATCCTGTCTTYACAGAAGGGTTTGGTGGTGATGGAGGCTGCAAGTGTGGGACCAGATGAGGACTGTGGCACCTACCTGAACCCTGGCTGTGTTCCTGTCTTGGACCATGGTACACTCTGCTCTTACCCAGCACAGCTGCCACAGGTCCAGTGGCTGCCCTGAGCCCTTGAGCACAGCACTGGCAGCCAGGATCAGTGCCCAGGGCTCAGAGCTTGCAGAGAGGCTCATCTTTGGTAGGAGGAGGAGGGTGGGAGATGGAGGTGGCTGCAGCCTCCATTGGCTTTTGTGCCTCTGCTGCTTCTTTCTGGGGCAGCTGCTGGCTAGAGGAGGGTTTAGAGAAATCATGACCTGTTTGTGCCCTGCTYCCTTCCCTCCCCAGGAGCCCGAGGGGGCTGCCTGGGTGACTGGCTGGCAYCTGGAGCAGAGGAGGATGGTGGTGAGTCCCAGACACAGCTCTACACTGTGCAGGTGCCACATCCTGTCCCCTTGGTATATCTGGACCTGGGGACTGTTGGGGGATGTTTCTCTTGTGCTGAGCAGCTGGGAAAGCCCTGTGAGGAGCTGTGGCTCTGCTTAGGATGTGGCAACATCCTGATGAGACTCATCAGGGCTGTGTGCATGGGGCCCGGTGTCAGGGAGAGAAGGGGGTGCAGGGGAAAGCTTGGCAGAGATGAGCCCAGGTCCAGGTCATCATCTGGTGCCTGAGAATAGGTGCCTCCAGGTTCAAAAACATCTTGGTGCAGGATTAGAGCCTCATTGTTAGGACTGGCTGTGAGTCCATGGTGACTCACTCTTTTGTTTTGTTTGCTGCCCTGCAGCAGCCCAAATCCAGCAAAAGCCCATGGAGAATATGCAACTTGAGCTTGCAGGTGGAGGATCTGTGCAGGATGGGCACTTGAGTGGCCACTGAGAGCTTTGGGTATATTTTTATARGAGCATTTTCTATTTGGAAGCAGCAGTGTTGCCTGCAGGGGTAGGGGAAGCAGGTCCATCTCCGTTGCTGTGCCTTTAGGTCGTGTTTGGTCCAGTGAGGTGGTGGAAGCAGCAGGAGGCACATGAGTGTCAGGAGCAGTGCTGCGTGGGCAGGGGCTGGCCTGGGGCTGTGTCCCTGGGGCATYACACTGCAGGGCTCTCTGCTGGTGTTCCCTTTCCAAACCAAAGAGCAGTTGGGGCCAAAGCCCTCTGGGGAGTAAACCATGTTTCTACTCTGTACCTGTTGCACTTCACTTCTGGGGTTTATTTCAAGCGACTTGCAGGCTCCTGCCTCTGCTCAGCCTCTGGCATCCCTCACTGCCCTGCAGCACCTAAGAGAGTTGCTGTGCTGGAGCTGGTGTTCCATCAGCCCCGTGGCAAGTGCTCATGCCACTTCAAGACCTGGTTGCCAGAYCACCTGAGGATGCTATGTAGGACTGGGTAGCCCCTGTTTTCTCTTTGGCTGTCAGTSTGAGCTTAGGGTGCTGTGGGGAGGCGGCAGGGAGGGTTAGATAGGGCAGTGGTTGTGTGGATGTTCTCCAGGACATAAATCCTGCTTTCTACAGCTGCTGTTCCTCTGGCTTCCTTGGTCCAGGAAAAGGTAGTCTGTGACCTGGGCTTTTTACTGATCTTCACTTCCCCTCACCCTACCTACAGGATGCCTTTAGCTGTCTCAGCCCCTTCCCTTCCACACCTTACGCTTTTAAAAGACGTTCTCAGCTTCTTTTCTCTTTGTCCAATTCTTTATTTGTAAACAGTGGGGTTTTTTTTTCATCCCTTTTCCCATACTGATTGTGAAGTCTCTTCCTTCATTCCCACCCCCTCCAGTCCTCTCCCAACCCCAAATTCCTTTCCCAGGCTGAGGCTGGATGCAGGTGATACCAAACCACTGATGGTAAATCAGGTATTTAGGACCTGAATCTTGCTGGAATTCAGTGGATGCTTCTGGTCCTTCCCCTCAGGAGGCCATCCATCTTGCTGGACATGAGAATGCCTGTGACCTGGCAGCTTGGTTCAGCCAGATCCTGTCCATGATCTGGCAAGCAAGTCCAGGCCAGGAACAAGAGCCAGAACAGAGCTGGAGGAAATGGGGATTGGGGTGGGARCAGCCCATTTCCATGGTGTGTTCCTTTGTCACATCTTCAAGGCTGGGGATGAAGTCAATGAAGGACTGTCTGACATTCCTGGGGAGATGTCACAGCACTGGGGTGGGCTTGGAGTGTGCAGTTAGCTCCCCTGGGAGTGCCTGTGGAGCAGCTGTGCCTCAAGCAGCAGCTGAGCTGAGTTAGCTGTGCCATGGACACCCCTGGGACCACGGCTGTGCCCCGGTGCCCTGCCAGCTCTCTGATGAGCAGATGCCATCCCTGCAGTCTGGGTGAGAAGATGTGCACACTCTGGTCTCGGGGCCCACATGCTGGGCTGGGGGACAAAGAGGAAAGCATTTTCTGGCAGAGTTTTGGGACCATCTCTGGGCTCTCAAGCCTGCTTTTGCAGGGAGGAGAGGAGGGAGGAGAATATCTGCGCTTCCTTTGGGTATTTACCATGATGTTCAGGCTGCARCTGAAGTCTGGCCATTAAAAATAGGCAAAGCCCTCTTGTTACACATCAGTTTGACTCTTTCTCCACTGGTGGTGAGTTCACCTGTAGGAAGGTTGCTGAGTTTCAGTAAGAACAGGCCARTGATGTTTGGGGCTGGCAGCTCCCCCCAGGCCTGGTGAGCACCCAGCTCCTCCCCAGCTGCCCGGCTTCCTCCGCAGCATCTCCTGGCAGCTGCCTCTGACACCTCCTGGATGTGAAGATGCTGCTGTCACAGCGTGCCTGGGATGCTCAGTGGGGAGAGCAGAACCACAGGTGCGAGTTGGACTGTGGGTTTGTCTCTCGAGTGCCTCCAAGCCGTGGGTCTGAGGGACTTCATGGTCAGTGAGGTTCTTGGGCTCCTCCCAACCTGTGCTCATGACTCCGGTAGAGTTCCCAGGGCTGTCAGAAGCTGCAGCCAAGGTTGCTGAGGTTTGTGTGGCTTGCAGTGCCTTTAACACTGCTCTCCGTGTGTTTCTAAGATGATACTCCATGTATGTGTGTATATATATTGTAATAACACATCCCGCTCTTCTGTGTGAGTGTCAAATGGTTTTGCTTTACTAATAAATTTATAGTTATTTATACCTTCCTGTGGGCTTGTAAGATTTCTGGAGTGGAAGCCATGTGCCAGGCACTGCTTCCTCATCTGTCTTTGTGCTGTCTAGCTCTGTTTTTTGGGGKTTTTTTTCATGTTTTCTTTCTTTTCCCTGAACTTTTTTTGAAGTAGAAAGATGGCTCATCTTCCTGGTAACCAGAAGATGCACAGTTTGAGCAGGCTTCCAGGGGCTGAAARCAAACAAAAGCAGAATCTGCAGTGTGGTTTTGCCCCTTGCTAAAGTCAGCCTCCCCAGGGCACAGCTCCTCCCGGAGAGCTTCAGGGCAGGAGCAGGCMGGAGTCTCTTCCTGCCACAAAGGAGCAGCTGTTCAAGGGGCAGAAGCTGATGCATGTTGTGCTCTGAGATCCCAGCCCCACACTCAACTCTTCAAACTTTTCCACAGGGTTTGTTTTGCATCACCCCATTCTGTGATAGCAAGAGAGGAGCCTGTCACACAGGTGGCTGCTTGTTGCCCACCAGGATGGAGACACCCATGGGGTCAGGGAAGGAGGAGCTGGGTCAGGGAGCTCCAGCGCTGCTCCGGGGAGCTCTGGACATGCAGAATCACGCTGGACATGGAGCAGAGAAGCCATGCTGGTACCTGGGTTCCAGGGTGTCACTGGGGCCGAGATTAGGGGCAGTGGGAAAGGCTGGCAGTCGTGCAGGGCTGGAGGTAAACGGATCAAGCAGCAATTGGCAGGCTCAGCAAGGGGAGGCTTAGCTCAACCCAGCACAGATTTGCTCTGGTCCTCTGGAGCTGGGGCAGGGCTGTGGGTGGAGCACCCTTGGCACACCACCCTGGACACATCACCTTGCGTCACCCCACGGGGCTTCAGCAGCTCCACTGCTGTTCCTGTGCATGTCCCTGCACACACCGGCACATGGGTGAGACCTCTGCCTTCGCCACAGCGCTGCTGGTGAGTGCCTGGGGCAGCTTTTCTGCCTCCAGGGATTTCGAGGGTGCTCAAACCTGCTTGATTTTGGGGTTTTTTTTGCAGCACCCCGCAGCAGAAGCAGGCTGGCTGCTGGGAGCCCGGGCACTCGGGACAGCTGGGTGYCACTAATCCCATTTGCAGGCAGCGCAGAGCTAATCCTCGCAGAGCCCTGAGCGGATTGAGCGGGTTTGGGGGGGTCAGTGGCGAACTGCAGCRGCCAAGGGAGCCTACACATGCCAGGGGTGGCTTTCCAGGGAGGCAGTGGTGAGCCTGTGGGGGTAAGTGGCAGCGATGGAGGCGAGGGACGCGGCTGGGATCTTTGCAGGGCCACCTCTGCGCTTCCCAAGGGGGTTTGGGCTCCGACACAGAGCTGGAGGATGAGCTGTGCTGGGGAGCGAGCGAGTCCACGGGGAGTGATGCTGCAAGGGTGGGAACTGTAGAGGGTTTGATCAGTGCTGGGGGGAAGGAAAGGCCACGGTGCTCCCTGCTCCAAATGGGGCCGTGGGTCTGTGCCCCTCTTCTTGCTCTTAGAGACTAAGGCCCTTGCTGGCTGGCAGAAGGAATGCCACAACAGGTGGTGGCACCGCTGGGTGCCTGCAATACATGAGACTGCCAGTTCTTTCATGCCATTGCAAGCAAATCCTGGCTACTTWTTCCTGTTCCTTCCAGAAGCTAGTTTTGTGGAGACCCACAAATGTTTCTGCCTGTTTGTTGTTCAGATTTGGCAAAGGGATGCCTTTTGCTCTCTGCTTTCCTTCCCAGACCAAGGACAGGCGTGTGCTCCGGGCTTTTACAGCTGCACATGCTCATGTCGAGGGAGGAGAAGCCCTTGACTGACAAGGGGGGCTCGCTGCAGCCTCAGGGGGCTTTCTTTGGGATTTTTTGGGCTCAGCTGTGGGCTTCTTTGGGACCTGTGAAAGTGCCAAAGCATGGGTGGAAATGCCTCTGCTAGCTTTGCCTTGCTGTTCCCAGGGCATTCACAGCTCCTTAATCCCTTACACCCAGTTAGAGATAAAAGGTAATTTAATTGGTTTCTGGTCAGGCCTCTCAGAAGGTGTTTTACAGCCCTTCTGTCCAGCTGTGGGGTGTGGGAGTCTCCAGGAGACTGGAGTGTGCTGTGTGGAGTGATGCTTCAGCTGCACCCAAACCTGGCTCCTGGGCTTGCCAAGGTGCAGCAAACAAAGGGYTGAGGACACACATACCCCCTCCTAGAAGCTCTGGCCTGTTTAGGTTTAAGGAGCCAGGCTCTGGAGAGCCCCCAGTGAGCCATCTCAAGGGAATGGAGATGTCCTGCATGCCTGACAGCWGCACGAGGGGTTAATGCAAAGAACCCAGTGCTGAGCAGCTTCCAGYCTCCACCTGCTGCGTGTGGGGCTGGGATCATGTGCGTAACCGGGATTGAAACCCCTC
Organism: Malurus melanocephalus; assembly: GCF_030028575.1. NCBI lineage: Eukaryota > Metazoa > Chordata > Aves > Passeriformes > Maluridae > Malurus > Malurus melanocephalus. Next base: position 559,932 of record NW_026623510.1, read on the forward strand.
TGCAGTCTCTGGCTGGCCTGGAAGGAGCTCAAGGATCTTTGCCCTTTGCTGGTATCACCTGGTGCTCCTGAGCCCCTCATTGAGCAGAGTGGGGTATCTTTAGAGGGGCATTTTGGGCAGAGGGCCCCCAGCCCTTGTCAGGTACCTAAGCCTGTGAATGTGCATCACTTGGCTCGCTGGTGCTGTATCCCAGCCTGGGGTTCCTTCAAGAAGGGATCCAAAATGACTGAGCAACCAGAGTGTGGGCAGCTGAATCCCTGCTCTGCAACATTCACCCATCCTATCAACACCACAGCAGCCTGTGCTGGCTGCCTTTTCTTTCCTTGCCAGAGTCCTGCCCCAGCAGCCCCATGTCCCTGGGGTGTGGCTGAAAGGTGAGGGAGCAGAATTGTTTTGTAGGGGCAGAAAGAGCAGTTATGTGTGTTCAGACATGAACTTCCTCCTAAAAATACTCTGTTCAAATGACTGTTCAATGAAAAACGATGGGGAGAGCAGAGGACCCTGAGCAGACCATCACAGCTTCTGTGACCTATCTGCAATAGCTTCCCAGTCAGGAYAGTTGTGAAAATAATAAATGAGGAGCTACCTTTAGGAAAAGCAAGTTTAACTGTGAGCTTCCAACAGAGTGTGTAGTTTGCCCACAGTAGCGGTGAGGGGTGAGCAGTTGGGCTGGCTTTGCTCAGGCTGTGCTGCAGTGCCGTGTTTCCCAAGCAGGACACAGTGGAAACAGCAGGACACCRAGGACACTTTTGGGCTGCTCTGGAGACAGCGTGAGCAGCTGGTGTTCCCTGGGGAGTGTGCCCCCCGGCTGCTGGCCTCTTGCCAGCTGGAGAGCCCTCGGCAGTGCCCGCAGCCAGCCGGATGATGGGCTGGATCGACCGGGTGGTGCCCCAGCCCCCCGCACCCCATGTGACAGAGCAGAGCCCTGTGCAGGAGCCAGAGCCAGTTAAGGTGAGCACTTTGGGGGGTAATGGGGTCACCATGAGAGTGATGAGAGTTGCCTGGTGCCTCTGCACCCATGCCCAGCGCTGAAGCACCCAGCAGTGCTCCACAGCATGCCCAGGAGGGTTTGGGGCCAGGATACATCCCTGCTCTGAGCTGCTGGGAAGCAGCAGGAAGGACGGGGAGTCCCCGGGGTTTGCAGGCACCTTTGAACAGGGACAGTGCTCCCCATGCCTGGCTCTCTGACACCTTCTGCCTTTGCCCTGAAGGCACCAACAGGAAAGGCCGGTGGCCCCACGGATGCTGCTGACCGGGCACGCACTGAGGGTAAGCTCCACACTGGCTCAGGCTGCACATCAGTGTTCCTTTACCCTGTGCCACTCCTGCCTGGCATCCTGGGGGCTGCCAGAGTGCTCATAGGAGCTTGTATTTTTATTTTTTTTTCACTGCTGCCACTGAAGAAACCGAGAAGAAAGTGACCTTTGTGGTCCCTGAGGACACAGGTTCTGTGTTTGAGAGGTACGGCTCTTGCACACTTCAGTGTGCAGCCCTATTTGTTTGGGATTTTGCTTTTTGTTGGGGGCTGGATGCCTTGGATGGCATCCCCAGCCTGACTCACACTCTTCCCTGGCAGTGTGGGGAGCAGTGTGCTCTCCTGGCTCTCCAATGGGCTGGAGAAGGTGATTCCCCAGCCAGCCCCAGCCCCAGGGCTGCAGGCACTTGGAAAGAGCTTCGAGACGAGCATCGACATTGCGGACCAGGTAAAAGACAGATTTGGGCAATGGTTTGGTGTATTTGAGCTTCCACCTCTTTTTACCTTTTTTTTTCCCTTTTTATCCCTCTCCCAGTGCTGTCTGGGAGCACTAAACCTGCCCTGCATGGGTTTCTGCCTTCACCCACCCCTGCGGAAAGGGCCGCTTTCCCTCCCTGCTCAGCGGGATGATTCCCCTCTTGGCTGTCAGGTTTTCAGACAATCTGTTTGGCTTTTCAGACAGAGGTCCAGATCCTTGGGGATGAGGACGAAGATGCTCTGGGTAAGGAGAGCTGGGAATTCATAACTTGCAGCACCCTGGGACTCCCACATCCCACATCCCACATCCCACATCCCTGGCTGGTGATGCCGGCACCCTTTTCGCTGGCTGACGGGGGCACCTGAAGCTCCCAGCAGCGCCGATTCCCCGTGCCCACAGCAGCGCTCTCCTTGCAGAGATAACCCCCTTCGATCCCGAGGAGGAAGGCTYCGAGGTCGAGGAGGATCCCAGCCCGGAGGAGTGGTGGGTGCCCGGCGGGGCTGGGGCGGGGATGGGGAGGGAGAGGGTGAGGATGAGCTCCCCGAGCGCGGCGCTCTCCCCGCAGGGCAGGAAAGCGGGTGCTCAGCTGGCTGTCACAGGGCTTCGAGAGGATCGTGCCGCAGCCAGAGGGGATGAAAAARCCGGAGGTGAGCACTGCCCAGCTCGGGAAGAGCGAGGGCCTGCCGGGGAGAGATGAGAATTGGGTGGGCTCCCTGCCTTCATCCTCCTGCACATCCCAGAGGGGACCTGGGGGAGGAGAACCCCAAGGGAACTCWGCAGAGCAAGAAGAGACCTCTCGGTGCTGTCTGGGTCTCCGAAAGCACCGGGGGGTGTGTGGGGCTGAGCATGTGGGTCAGCTGGGGTGGCCTGAGGCCACAGTGTGTGTTGTCCCTGTGTGTCCCTGTGTCCCCCTGCAGACAGAGCCCAAGAAGAGCGAAGGCACGGCGGAAGGTGAGCGATGCCATCCCCTGTCCCGGGTCCCTCTGAGAGCCTGACTGGGGACAGGGACTGGGGACAGGGGCTGGGGACAGGCTCCGGGCCTGGGGGACAGGGGCTGGGACAGGCTCCGGGGATGGGGACAGGGGCTGGGGACGGGCTCCAGGACTGGTACTGCCCCTCGTCCCCATGCCCAGGATTCCCATTGTGCCCGGGATTCCCACTGTGCCAGGATGGGTGGGGACACACAGACACACACCCTGCCATCACGGCACCACCCCCACACCACTCCTGTCCCCAAATTGCCCAAGACCTCGTCCCGGGCTGGGTCCCCAGTGGGGGAGGCTGCCAAGGAACCCCCCGAGGCCTGTCCCTCTGCCAGGGGTGACCCTTCCTGGCCTGCCCTGCTTCCCAACCATTTATGACTGCTGTTGTCTATCCTCCTCCTTCTTTTGAATAAACCTGAGCAGGCACAAAAGAGACTAAAGCCCAGGCAAAGCCAAAATCCAGCACTTCAGCCCCAAAGAGCACCCCAGCAGCAGCCGAGGGGCAGCCAGAGCCGGTGACCACCCTCACCCCTCGCTCTGTGGCCGTGGATGGCACCAGGTAACCACAGTGGCACCTTCTGCCAGGGTCTGGTGGCCAGAGGGACGGCTGGGTGGGGGCAAAGGCTCTGTCTGACAGCTCTGACAGTGGATTCTCGTTGCCAGGATGTTCAGCTGGTTTGTCCAGGGGCTGGAGAAGGTGATGCCACAGCCGGTGACGAGGGACAAGCAGGACACACAGGTATGGACTGGGGAAGAGCACGGGAACACCATGTGCCTGTAAGCAGGACATCCCCTGCCATGCAGCTGCTGCTGGATCAGGGCTGGGAGCTGCTGTGCTCTGGGCTGTCACCAAATTCCTTCAAGAGAACAAACACCCGTGACCTGCTCAGCCGATGAAAACCAGTATTTGCCTTCTAAGCAGCATGAGATCCCATCGTGTGTGCTTTCTTTACTTTCTCCTTGCCCTTCTGTGCAGCTCTGGCCTCTCACCCAGGTCCCATCTCTGAGGAGAAGCTGCAGCAGCAGCAGCTTTACAAAGCTCTGCTTTCCTTCCCTGGCCACCAGCCAAGCTCGCTGATGTGCCCCTGCCCTGTGCCATCGTGTGTGGAGATGCCTGTGCCCATGGCCAAGCCATCCAATTTGCCACGAGAATGGGGTGTTTAGGGTGAAAGGGCTRTCTTTACTGAAAATGGGGCATTGAGGGTGGAAATTTAGGGTTATTGAAAATGGGCAATGTCTCATGGTTCCCTTTTCCTCTTGGCAGGGAGTGGCCACCTCCAGTCCTGTGGAACAACGTAAGTGATGGCTCCATCCCTTCATGACGGTTTGCTTGCCAAGCTTGTCAGAAAAGTTGCTGGGAAGAGGGGTCACTGGCATCTTCTATCCCTTGGTCTGCCCTGTGTGCCAGCTTGGGAGCCCCTGGAATCYACCAGGGAAGCCATGAGATGTTGTTGACACTTGAAAAGAGGGAGCTATTGCAGAGTTGTGGCACGGGCTTGGTAAAACTCAGGCTGAGGGAATCTCCAGTGCAGCATCCCACATGCTCAGGTTTTGAGGTCAGAGCTGATTTCAAGTTCTGTGCTGGAGGGGGTTCTGCAGGAGGGGTTTGATCAAAGAGTTACAAGGGAGTTCAAATCTGCTGCTTTCTTGCCCTCCTTTGGCGTTTGCCTGGCCTGGTGTGAGGTGTGTAGGGAGGAACCCCAGGAAAACAAAACTCTGGGATGAAGTGTTTTAGGTGTGAGTTTGCATGGTTGTGGGAGAGCTCACAGGATTCACACTGCAGCTCGCTGTGGAGGGGATCAAGCACACAGGGGGGCTGGGCTCCCCACAACAGCCACACTGGGGGATGCTGGGCAGATGCAGAGCCAGGCTGACTCTGTGGATGGTGTGGGCAGGGCACACCCCTGTGTGAGCTCTGTCCCTTTAAAGGAGGGGCTGGTGGGGCTCTGGGAGCTCCTGATGGCAGCAGGGACCTGCTGAGGCACACGGAGGCTGCACACCCCCAGGGAAGATGCTCCCACCATGCCAACAGCCCCTTGGCAGAACCTCAGAGAGAAAAATCCCCGGGGAAGTCATTTCCCCGTGTGTTTGTACAAACTGGAGATGTGTGTGCTGCCGTGGACCTCGCAGASAGGCAAAGCCAGGGGTGCTGCTGCGTGTGCTGGTGGGCACAGCCTTGGTGCCCAGCTGGCTTTGGTACCTTGAGGCATCTCCAGGTCACTTCACGTGCCCAAGGAAGGGACAGATTGGGTCGGGCAGGAATTTGCCCTGGCACCAAGCAGCCAGCACGCTCATTAATGTTTTCCTTCTCCTTTTGTTTCAGGGGGCAAAGGGGCTTAGCGCCTCTGAAACAAACGGAAAACGAAGACCGTGGCAAACCAGCCCTTCCCACACCCAAATGAGACCAGCCTGAGGAGAAAGCACAGCTGGGGAGAAAAAGCAAAAGGGAACCTGCAAATGGTCTCTAGCTCCTTCCCAATTGGGGCAGTGGTGACCTGAGACTGGCACGGGGATGCTGGCTTGTCCCCAGACCCAGGGCTGTCACACTTGCCCCCCTCTTTGCTCTGGGAACTGGAGCTATTGGTTTTGCAGGATGAGGTCTGTGAGATGGGAGCTGTAAGGTATAGGATGGTAGAAAAGCATTGCTCAGGACACCTCAGGGGCAGAAAGTGGCACAAAGTGGCACAAAGCCTCTTGCTGCAGTCCCCCAGCACTTCCAACCCTCTCAGTGCCCCCACAACATCTTGGAGAATTCACYCCAAGATTTCCAGGGTGCTTTGAGTCAACTTCTGCCTCCGAGGTGTAAGGTTATAAACCTCTTGAAGCTCTTGTCAGCTCCTTATTGCTTTTCTTCCATAACTGAGAGTTTTCTCCCAAATGGAAAGGGCTCTGATTTGCAGCAGCAAATCAGGTGGGTGAGGTTAATCTCTAGGTGAATAAGTAGGAGTTAGTGGTTAAAAATCTTGGCCCGGGCTCGTCTTCTAAGGGAACTTACCCCAAACTCTCCTTGCTCCCAACTACAGCTGCTCCCTCCTGAAGCTCACAGCTCCAGGGATGCAGCACTAATAGCAGCAGCAGGGATGTCTGGATTCCAGGGCTGTCTCCAGCCCAGAGGTGTGTGGGGCAGGCATGGCCAGTGCAGGCACACTGGGCTCAGCCCCTACACCCCCGGTTTTGGGTACAGACCTTGGAATCCCAGACTGGTTTGGGTTGTCAGGGACCTTTGAAGATTATCTGGTCCAACTCCCCTGTGGGGGCAGGGACACCTTTCCCAAGATGAGGTTGCTCCAAGCCCCATCCAAACTGGCCTTGAACACTTCCAGGGGTGGAGCAGCCACAATGCACAATTTCTCCCTTATGTCCAATATCAATGTCCCCTCTTTCCGTTTAAAACTGTTGCTCCTTGTCCTGTCCCTACAGATCTTGGTAAAAAGTCTTTTTCCATATTTTGAGTAAGGCCCCTGATGTATTGACAGGCCAGGTTAAGATCTCCCACTGTTCCATCTCTTTGGGACCATCCAGGCAATCATAACAATGAGTTGTGAGCCAAGAGACCACCCTGAGATCCATCCCTGTGTTYATCATGAATCCTGCTTGTACCAGGACACAGTTTTAGTATTTACTTCACTTTCACAWAWCATATCCAAAAGCCATGGTRTATTTTAAAAGGCATCTCCCTGATYGCTGATCCATGTTTTCATTAATGGAGATCCACAAAGAACGGGCTAAAGGCATTGTGGACAYCGTGGGGTGGGTAAATACAGCACAGATCTGACTGTGTGTGGGTTTCCTGCCTTTCTGTAGTTCAATTTGCACATTTCCTATTAGCTTTGCTGTGGTCATGTAAGTTTTGCTGTCAGGCAGACCTCAAAATAAACTGGTTTTACAGTAAGCGGATGTGCTTCCTCCTGCTGTTTCTGTGGTGTGAGCCTGACGTGGTAGGATGGGAAYTCCTGGGGATGGAGAGGGCTCATCGTGGGGCAGACCCTCACTCTGCAGCTGCTTCACAAGCCATAGCTTTTGCCCCAGTGRTGCTGGGGAGTGGCAGAGGGTGTGGGATGTTCCCTACACCTGGGGGAGTGTTTAGAGAGGACAGGACATGGTGCTGGAGTGTTGTGAGAGAGAGAGCGGGCTCTGAGCTGTGCTTACAGACCCTTGGGATGTGCTGGGACAGTGCCTCACTGGGGGTTCACAATGGGGAAAGGCTTTGGGCTCCTCCAGATTGCTGGGAGAGACAAAAGGAGGCCTGGAGATGGGCCAGGTCACTGCCGGTGGAGGGGGCTCAGGGTGCAGGGAAAGCAGCAGTCATCTGTGTGCAGWGRGTTTTGGCTTCTACAGAATCCCAGAAYGATCTGGGTYGGGAAGGACCTTAAAACTTAGCCAGTTCCAGGGGCATTTGCCACTAGACCAAGTTGCTCAAGGGCTTCACAGGGTTTTGGCTAYGCTTGGCACAAAATGGTGAATTTTCTTGCTCCTGAGGGGCCCAAGGCAGCTGTGCAGCAGCTCAGGGGCAGCGGGGCTGCCCAGCTCTGTGCGGGGTGAGAGCTCCTTCAGCGCTGCCCCATGAGCACAGGGAGCCTGGCACCTGCCCAGCCYCACCCCTGGCCTCTCCATCACCTCYTTTTTTTYCTCCCCATTGSTGTTTCAGTTCCCACAGCCCCTGGGGAGCAGGAGCAGACCCATCTCATCATGCAAGAGATCGACGATGGCCGCGTTCATGAAGCCGCATGTGAGATGAGGGCCTGGGCTCACGAAGCTGATGTTTGTTCCCTTCCCACCATCCAGGAGGAGCCTCAGGAAGAGGAAAGCAGGTAGGGGAAGGGAGATGCTGCTGATGGGCAGGTCTGTGTGTTCTCCAGTCGCCAGCGTGGTGGCCATGGGAGGGGACGAACCTGTCCGTGCTCATCTGTCCTTGTAAGTGCAAGCTGAGGTGCCTGYTTCCAAAAACGGGGCATCCCCCAGTAGGATCCAAAAGGTGTTTGAGCAAATGTCTCCTGGTGTCTCGATTTTGGTTAGGGCAGGCTGTTGCAGAGAATGCTCACAGTGCCCTGCAAAGGACAGGYCAGGGAAGCTCTGCTTAGGCTCCTSTAAGTGGATTTTGGCYCCCAGGCAAGAGGCCTTGGACCTCGTTCCCAGCAGTAATGACACTCAGAAATGGTTGTTGTGTCTGTATAATTGACCCTTGCTTCCTATAGAAAATCCTGCAGATGTCTCCTGAGGGCTGGGCAGTGTGTTCAGAGCCAGGAGTGAGCTGTGTTGCAGCAGAGGGGTGAGAGGTGTCCATGCACACTCACAAAGGGTTTCTGAGCACCCCAAAATGCTCCCTGAGCCCAGCGAGCACGGCGTTTTCCACCTCCCACATGGGAAATGCTCAACTTCCCTAAGCACAAGTGATGTCCTGAGCCACGCTGGCTCGCCAGAGCTCTCTTCTGCTCAGCCAGAAAACTCTGGACATGCTATAAAAATATTTTTCAGATATTTTTCCCCTTAGTACTCAAACCTGAGAAGCTGTGGGCTGTGAGCACGGCCTATCCTGGGGGCTGGATTTTATTAACGAGGAGGTTTGGTCAAATCAGCGACTAATGACCCCAAAGCACATCCTCTTCGTGCTGCTTCTTCATGCAGCAAGGAGAATCTGAAGGCTCAAGTACTTTGGTTTTGCATTCCCAAACTTTTTCTCATTCTCCCCCCACTGGTTGGAGCCTTAGATTAATGAGCTGTGAAATTAATGAAACTAATGAAACTAATGAAACTAATGAAACTAATGAAACTAATGAAACTAATGGGCTGTGATGTGGCCCAAGGGTGTCCATCCTGCCTGGAGGGTGACTGGGGCACAGAGAGAGGGAGGTTGGCCAAAAGGAGTTGGGGGACTGGCAGGACTCCTATTGTGAGGCTCAGACATTCTTTGTGGATTTTACCTGATGAGTTTCTCCTTTCCAGACAAGGGTTGTGTTCCCCAAATGCTACCGAGGAGGAAAAGGAGGAGGAGAAGGAGGAAGACAGGAAGAAAGAGGAGGAAGAGGAGAGGAAGAAAGAGGAGGAGGAGGAGAGGAAAAGAGAGGAGGAGGAAAGGAAAAAAGAGGAGGAGGAGAGGAAAAGAGAGGAAGAGGAGAGGAAGAAAGAGGAGGAGAGGAAAAAAGAGGAAGAGGAGAGGAAAAGAGAGGRAGAGGAAAGRAAAAAAGAGGAGGAGGAGAGGAGAAAACAGGAAGAGGAGAGGAAGGAGGAGGAGCGGAAGAAAGAGGAGGAGGAGAGG
>NW_026623510.1:569658-603744 GCF_030028575.1 Malurus melanocephalus
GGGCGAGTGTCTCCTGCTGACGGGCGAGTGTCTCTGGTGACGGGCGAGTGTCTCTGGTGACGGGCGAGTGTCTCTGGTGACGGGCGAGTGTCTCTGGTGACACGGGCTCCGTCTCCATCGCGGCCGCCCATAGCAACCGCTTCGGGAGATGATGGTCCGTGCTGTTCAAACCGTGACCATTCACTCCGGCCACTCGGCATTATTTTGAGTGATACARAGCTGAATGTAAAGGCAGGATTATGTGTTGTGTCTGCAAATGCTGCTTCATACAAGTAGGTGCAATTTTACGTTTTTTCCTGTTGTAGAAAATAGCCGAGTTCTTGWCAGCTGTGGCAGGTGGTGACTTTGGTCTGGATGGTGTTGAGAGACGTTTTTCTGCTTAATTTAGTAGTTTGCTCCGATTTCACATGAGATAAACATTTAGGGATTTATTACCTAGTACTACAATATTATTCTCTGCTAATTCCTCTAAAGTAGCTAGATTTTCAGGAAGAAGCTGAAAACACATGATTACTGAATTTCAAACCCATATGTTTGTGCTTCATCAAAATCTGTTCCTGGAGCTTCATTATAGAAATTTGAGTTTCAATTGTGGGGTGAATGAGATGTGACTCCATCTTTCAGTGTGGTTGTTTATTGGAAAGAGAGAGAGAGACCAACAGGTTTTCTGGTTTAGGATGGAAAGATTTGTAATAGCATTTAAAAAAATSAAGATGAAAAATTATTAAAAATAATAGAACAAAGATTTTCATGCMTTTAGCTTTCTTAAAATTATTTTCATTATCCCAAATCCCTGCTTTGCATTTCTTGGCAGGAAGGAGCAAATCAAGAGATAAGTGCACAGAGCAACATGCGAGGTGCTTTTTTGTTTCAATTATGAAGTTATCTTAAAGCAATAAAACCAATCTTGAGAGCCTCTTTGCCAGAATGGTGGAGCTGAGGTCTGTGCTTGCTGCTGAAGGAATTATGTGTCCTGCTGGTGTCTTGCACAGGCAAACGTGAGATGTGAATAGTGCTTGTGGGAAAGCCTTGCCTGGAAATTAAGCTTCGGCTTTTTATTTGTCCAATTTTAATTATATGAGAAATGATTATGCACAGGGGGAGAAACATTCTGCCTGGATCCTTCTCCAGCTGTAATTTTYGTTTGTGCACATGCAATGCCCTGCTTTATTGATGCCTGGTAATTTTTGCAGTATTTTTTCTCTCCCCTCCAGACCCCTGCTGCAGCCACCTTGCCTCCCTGCTGATAAAGGTGTGGATGAAGCCTGCCTGGCTGAGGAGGCCCTCGGGGTCGAGCAGCTGGAAGAAGTTGAGATAAGTAATCTGGAAGGTGCTGCTGTCCAGGTATGGCATCACTCCCTACCTGGGCTCGGCTCTGCAATGAGCTCTCGCTGCCCAGTGAGTGTTGGGGGCTCAGAGCTTCTCCCAGGGGATCCCACTGAGATATCCCATCCCTGGAGCTGGGCCAGCAGCAGGAGCAGTGGATGGAGGGAGGGCAGTGAACATGAGCTGAGAGTCTGCCGAGTCAGGGGCACATGGGGCATCCAGCCAAGCTGCAAAATCTGCTCTTTTACTGACAAAGCAGGGCTTTTTTTTCTTAAAATTGCTTTTTTTTTTCATTTTGAAGGTGGAAGAGGAGACAGCTGAAGCTGCTGAAACCAATGCTGAAGGTAATAACTGTGGCAGTGTGATGCCAAGCAGGGGTGATGCCTGGTGGGGGGAGAATCCAGCTGCTCCTTTCCTGCTGTCAGGGAGCAGGCAGCCGAGTTTTCTGGGCCTGCTTGGGCACTCAGGGCTTTTCACTGGGGTAAAGCACCCTGTGAGCACAGCACAATGGCAACATTGGCATTGTCTGGAGCTGGCTCTGAAGGCACAGCCCTGAGTTCTGTTGATTAAGCAATCCCCGATGTGAAATAAGAGTTGCTCCTTCAGCTGGAGAGCGTGCAGCGGTAAAAGGTATTTTCTCTACCACTTTTCTCCATTTGGGAAATAACCAGTGGCACACAGCACATTTTARTATGACCTTTTAGGAAGCAATGGGCTGGTGAGGAAAATGAGGKGGTGAGTTCCCATTGCAGCCTGAGYGAGCAAAGGCAGGTCCTGGCATAACTCCACTGACACTGGGAAGTTTCACAGGGAGTGGTTTGCCCTGATCCCTGAGATTCTCTGTCATGTAGCCCTTGCAGAGGGGCAGTGATGCTAGAAAATGTTAATTTGTCAGGAACTGTAGTGATGGGACAAAGAGTAATGGGTACAAAGTGAAAAAGGGGGAATCTGGGTTAGATTATTAGGAAGAAATTCTTCACGGTGAGGGGGGCGAGATACTGTAATAGCATTACAGTGAGATATTGTAATAGCATTTGAAGGGAGCATAATTTAAAAAAAAATCAAGGGGGAAAATTATTAAAAATAATAGAACAAAGATTTTCTTACATTTAGCTGTCTTAAAATTCTTCTCATGATCCCAAATCCCTGCTTTGCAGGAATGCCCCAACCCTGGTAGTGCTTATGGCCCCTAGCGGGGGATAAGGCCAAATAGGAGATGTCCCTGCCCATGGAATACGATCTGTAAGGTCCCTTCCACCCCTTAACACCCCACAACTCCATGAAAAACACGCGGTTTTTTTTTTCACTGTGCCCATCACTGCTCCCCACCCCGGTGAGCACCTGCAGCCCCGCAGTCCTGCCGCGACACACCCACCCCATGTCACACATGTCTCACACCACTCTGTGTTTTATTGCAGCTTCAGATGCCTTGTCCTTTGCTTGAAGCACCTTGCAGGCTGCTCTCAGCATGGCCAGGCGGGCCCGGGACGTCGAGCTCGACYGGCTGGTGCATGACAAGCCGCTGGCTGGCGGGGACCCGTCCCCTCCCGGTGCTCTAGAGCAGCTCCCCAATGTCCCCAGCTACCGAGCCACCGCTGCCACCCGCTCCACCCCCGTCCCTGTCACCTGCAAGCCAAAGGCTGGAGTTGTCAACCCCAATTTTTGCACTGAGGAGCAATCCCCACTAGGTATTAGAAGTGTTGGCTTTGACGATGGCCTCGCGTAGTCGGAGGGGTGGGGGGATTCCTGGAGTAGTTGCTTTTTTTTTTGTTGCTTTTTTTTGTTGCTTTTTTGGGGGGGAAAGAATTAAAAAAAAAATAAAAGCACGCTTCCTGTTGCAGCACAGAGGCTGGGGAACAAAATCCATGTGTTTTTCTGCTTCTGCCTCACCACTATGTGCCTTGTTAGCTGAGCCTAGAGAGTGTTTGCAAATGCTGTGCATTTAGAGCTCAGAAAAGCGCTCCTGAAGGACCTGCAGGCAGAGGGTGCAATATCACCACACACACTCTTTTCTCTCCAGCATTTGTGCAGCCTGCTCATTCCAAGAGGARAGGATGGTGGAGGTTTGCTGTCCATGGCTTTCTGCCTTTTCTGCAGCTTTGCTTTGCTTTGTTTTTAACCAGCAAGCCCAATTCTGCTGCTTTTCCTCACATGCRACAGGATTTTAACTTTGCAACCCAAACAGGCCTTTTCTCAGGGATTTAATCAAGCCACACTCTGATCCACTAGTTCCACATCAGCGTGAAGGAGGAGGGGGTGCATGGGGTCTTTCAGAAGTGTGAAAACCTCCCGCAGAAGAAATCCTGCAGGAATTCATTGTATTTTGTTAAACAGCTGAGCARAGTGACCACACTACTCAAACAAGCCACTGTGGGGTCTGGCCAAATTTCTCCTWTGGACAACTGGCATCTTTCTTTACCCATTGTAAACATCCAGCCTTCCTGCTCCTAACCCTACCTGTGGCAGGAAGCAGTTATTATCTCTGCAAAAGGAAGAAGCCATGAATGCTTATTTAAATWGTGCCTTATTCTGCATGAAAAGCAAACATTGTGTGAGTCAGAGCTGTCATGATCCATATGCTTCCATTCAGAAGAACCAGGAGAATTTCTGCACCCTGGGAGGCAGGTTTGCTCCTGGAAATCCTGGGTTCCTGCACAGCACCTGCAGCTGGGAATCCTGATCTCCGTTGTTTTCCAAACCACGGGAACCCAACACTCAGATGGAGCAGCTTCAATTGCTGCAAGCTGGGCAAGCAGAAGGGAAGCAGATGGCAGTTCTTAGAGTGCTAAAAATCAGGCAAAAAAAAGATAAATAATTTCTCCAAATGCTTAGGAGAAAGGAGAGCCAGGCAAGAAGGGAACGGAGGGAGAAGGAGAGCCCTTCCACCACGCTGAGGGCGGCTCTGTGGCAGCCATGGGGTCTGGGGAGCCATCCTGGTCACAGATAGGGCCCTGCTCCCCCCTCACATGGCATTGTTGTCCTTCCATGGAGCAGGAGGTCACCCCACGGTGGAGATGGAGGATGTGGACAGCGCAGGCGCTGCGGAGGAGCGCGGTGCCCCTTTGGCAGTGCCCGACCTGCTGGCGGTGCCTGGCGCAGCATCCCCCAGGTATGGCTCTGCCCCACCCTCCCCAGAGGGTACCAGGACAGGGACATTTCAAAAACCATGTGGAACAACCCATTTTTCCAGCAGATTTGGCCAGTGATGTGTGTGCAGAGGGTGTCAGCCCGGGCCACAGCAGAGGAGATGGCGAAAGTCTTGCCTCTTGTTTGCATTTTTAAATGAAATTGTTACATTTTGTTTAAAGCTTTTTTGGGGCCAGGGACAGCCCTTTCTGTGTGTCCTTCTGGAGATGGGCTTGATCCCCAGGCCATGGTCAAATCCCYTTTGTTTATTATCCACATGTCTCTGTCCCAAATTCAGAAGTCAGGGGGTCTATGTGCTGGCTGTGGGCCTTCATCACAACAATAAACAATTTTCTTCTCACATTTTTGCTGCAAAGCTTTGCAGCATCTCCTCCCTGGGTTTGTGCTTGCAGAGGAGTGGTGGAAGCTCCATCCCTCWAAGTGTTCAAGGCCAGGYTGGATRGGCTTTGAGCAACCTGGTCTAGYTGGAAGGAGCTGGACTTAATGGTCTTTTGAGGTCCCTTCCAAYCCAGATCATTCAGTGATTCTGTTCAGAGAGAGGGAGGACTAAAACTCAACTTTAAAATTTAGGCTGGAGGAAGCTGATGGATTTTTTTCTGTTGTAGCATTAGGTTTTTCTTGAGGCTCACACTTGCAGAGGATTAAAAATGAAAACTAAAGTGTGTTTTTTTCTGTGCTGAAAACCAGGCTGTAGTCATTTTCACTTAATAGCGTGGATCTTTTAGTAAACAAGCTCCTGAAGGAGCAAATAAARTGGTAAAAATGTCCACAATGCAGTCTGTTGAAGAGCTGTTTAAATTGGGAAAGCAGAGCCCAAGGCTTCACGTGAAATACATGCAGTGAAAATACTGACAGCATTAATCATATTTGCAATTAGACTGTGAGCATATAAACCTTTCTGCTGGGTCTCCAGGACTGTCTCAAAACAACACCTGGAGGAGGTCCTTTGGTAGASCTGGGTGTTTTAAAAAGCAAGGAACTTCTGTTCTCCTACAGAAAGAAATAGAATTTAATTATTGTGAACCAGAAGGAAAATGCTCATCTCCTGCTSGTGTCTCCAGAGGAATGGGACAAAACTGCATTGAGCAGTTATCCCTAAGTCCCTTCTACTGGCCACTCTAGCCTGGAGTTATTTCCTGCATGGGTCTGGATTCGAGTTAACATGGTTTGGGCAGGGTCATAAAAGACTCATTGAAATGAGCCTGGGAACAAACTGCTGCCCATAAACACCGGGGTGCCATGGCTGGTGCCATTGGGCAGGGACCCACATGTCCTAGTGCCCATGGCCTCTGCCTGCAGCATCCCAAGGGTGACAGAGCCAGAGTGATGCTCAGTCTGAGCCAGAGTGATGTTCAGGCTGAGCCAGGGCCTCCAGGAATGGGGAATGTGGGCTGGTGCTGCAGGGACCCYGGACAGAGCCAGGGGCTGCCAGAGCAGCATCTGCTCAGGGACAAGGACAGGCCAGTGGGGCCCTGAGGGGACAGGGAAGGGCACTGGAGACTGGTGAGAGGCAATGGATGCTGTCCTAACACAATCCAGACYTTGGCACGACTGTTTCTCCAAACTGATGGTTTTGGGAGCCCCTCCATCCACGTTTGAGAGCGCTTTAAAAGGGGTTTTGGTGGTTTCACTCCACCCCTGCACTTGGGAAATGAAGGTCCATCAGCCTTTTTCACCTGCTCCACCTCTCAGCWGGACACACCTGAGAGCCAGCGAGGCTGAAGGTGGTGGGTTCATGCATTTGGCTTTCTTTGGGAGATTTGTGATGGCAGAATTACCTCCCTCAGCATCCTGCTTGCTCCTGCTCCACACACAGCACCGAGACACTTTGTGCCATGGCCAGTTGTGGTGGCAGGAGACCATTTCTTCAYCACAGTTACAATTCTGGGCTCGGCTGCAGGTTTGCAAACCAGCCCAGATTTTTGCTGGGACTGCCACCTTCATATCCAGCTTCCCTTCTCACACCTCGCTTGCCCACGTGTAAGGAATTCATTCATCTGAGGATCCTGTCTGTGCCAAAGGGAGCCACCAGCTGGTGGACACAACTTTACTCACCTGCCTTTTGAAGTGCAGTGATGTGACACTGTGGCACTGGGGACAAGCACAGGGTGATGCCTGCCCTCCCTACATCTTGCCAGGTACCCAAATTGGGCTGCAAAAATGGGTCAGGAGGCACCGTGGAGTGCCCAGGGAGGAACAGCGCTTTGCAGCAAAGGAGTGGGGCGGTCATTCCTGTTTTACTCCAGGCAATGTCCAAAATTAGGGGAAACTGGCCCTAGCAGGAGAAGGGGAAGGAAGGGAAGGAGGAGGGAGAGGAGTCAGCTGAAGATGGGAAAGAAGCTGAGCCTGTGTCACTGTGTTTGTGCCTGCAGGAGGAAGCGGCTGCTCTTGGAGGATGRTCTGGACAAGGGGCTGCAGAGCCAGAGCCCCTCCCGAGTGCTGGGCTGGAGTGAGGAGCAGAGGGAAAGGTGAGTAAAGGGACCCAGGGACTCGGGATCAGCCAAACTGCCAGGGATTCACAAACTGGGGCTTGGGGGGAATGGCAAAAATCCTGGAAGTGCTGGGATACCAAAGGAGTGGGAACCATGCCATTTTGTGCTCTTCTCATTACACAATACCCAAATAATAACAGGTAAATCCTAATTCAGGAGCTGTGGGTTAAAGAATGGGCCGTGATTGGGTCATGGTTCAAGGCCAGGTTGGATGGGGCTTGGAGCAAYCTKATCTAAAGGAAGGCGTCCCTCCCACRGCAGGGGTTTGGAATGAGRTGAGCTTTAAGGTGCCTTCCAACCCAAACCACTCCAGGATTCTGTGATCCCRTGAACCTGCCCTGGGCTTTCCCAGCTGCACGAAACTCCCTCTGTTCTCCCCACAGCCTGTCTGAGTGCATGGACTCGGCCACCAGCCTGAGCAGTGCCATGGTCAAYGCACGGCTGCAGGAGCTGGTGAGGCTCTTCAAGGAGAGGACAGAGAAGGTGAAGGAGAAGCTGATTGACCCCGATGTCACCTCAGAYGAGGAGAGCCCCGTGGCATGTGAGTTCAGGGGGCTGGGAGTGTTTCCCTGGTGGGTCCCTACCAATGCTGTGTTTTCTGGGAGACAGCTGCTTTATTAACAGCTTAAAAACCTTCAACCAAACTGCAGTAAGATTTTTCTGTCCTTTAAAATAACTGTGTGGTCTCTCCCAGCTCCCACCAAGCCAGCACTGGCAGCAGCACCGGTGCCTGCCCCAGGAGGGGAGCTGGAGGGGGACAAGCCTTCGGGGGATGAGCATTACTGTGAGATGCTGTGCTGCACGTTCAAGCACCGGCCCTGGCTGGACCGCCTGAAAAACTCCCGGTTCCCCAGCAGCATCGACCCCCTGACCAGTGAGTGATGGAGCCTGGCCTCGTGCCTGGGCTGGGGGCAAGCTGGGGAGAGGGGGTGAGGAGGAGAGGAGAACTAAGCAAGAAACAATTTAGTTTTCACCAAAGCCCAGAATTTTATATTCCCTTCCAAAGTACAGGCTTTCCTAAATATTTCCAGCTGTGGGTGTCAGGAGTGTGACTAGGCATTCTGCTTTCCCTGTGCTGTGGATACCCGAAAAAAATATTTAAAATCACAAAAGAAAAATCTGCTGCTTTTTGGCCACCCTTTCATATTTCTCAGTCCTTTGGAAGCCCCTGGGCTCAGGCAGCCAGCCATCAGTTCAGCATGGCTGTTGGTGTTGTGGGAACAAACAAAAGCAAATATATCTGAAGGAGCAGAGTTAGAAGAAGCTTTCTGATAAATCTTGGTGTGCTCTTTGAGCAGTTGTGCTCACTCTGAGCTAGAGTCCAGCTCATCTGCAGTTAAACACTGTCACCAAGAGCCTTCCTGCAGGTTTCCTGTTGTGCTCAGGGCAGGCAGGGGATGAAATCCCCTTTGATAGGGGATTCACACAGAGGAGAAACATCTGCCTGTCTGATCATAGTGCTATTCCCTCTGTGCAGATCTGATGTACGTGCTGTGGCTGTTCTTCGTTGTCATGGCCTGGAACTGGAACTGCTGGCTGATCCCAGTGCGCTGGGCTTTCCCCTACCAGACTGCAGCAAACATCCACTACTGGCTGCTGGTGGATTACCTGTGCGACCTCATTTACCTGCTGGACATCCTCGTCTTTCAGACCCGCCTGCAGTTTGTTCAGGGTGGAGACATCATCGTGAGTGGCAGGGGACTGCCTCCCCACCCTGGGGACAGCTGAGGGCACCTCCCATCCCTGTCACCTGAGTGGCACCCCTGTCACTCTGCCAACCCTGGGCATGGCTGGTGCTGCTCTCTGACATCCCATYGTGCTGTCCAAGCTCTCCCACCCTGGCCACGGCCAGCAGGGCTCTGTCCACTTTGAGACACCATGAGYATCTCTGCTGGCGTGGAGTGGATAAGCAGGCAGTCTCTTTGCCTGCCAAACACACCATATTTCTCCATAAAACCAGTGCCATCCCATCTAGAGCCTGTGTGGGGTGTTCCTGGGCTGCTGCTGGGGTGGCTCTGCCCGTGGGGAGGTTCTCAGTGACAGCCCTGGCACAGCTGCACTCTGCCAACCCTGGGCATGGGTGGAACAAACTCRGGGTTAATTTCCAGCAGCACRCCAGGATGCATTAACAACTGYATTCTGAACACACAGATCACATGCYTGAGATAAAGGAAAGCCCTTGATTTCATTTCCATATCCAGTTAAATAAGCTGTAAGAAACCACACCTTGAGGGTACAGCCTTCCCATGGCCCTGTAGGTGCTCAGACAGGCAGGTTTCTCCTGCAAATGCTGAGTTTTGCGGTTCTGGCACTGCATTGTGCTTTTTCTAGGATGCAAAATCAACACAGGGTGTCTCAAAGTAGGATGGGAAGATGGCACAGAGCCAGGGCTTCTCCTCTTGATCTGATCCCCTTTCCAGGCACAAAGGGAGCATCTCCCCTGTTGTGGTGCAGAGGAGGAAAGCCCAGCATGCCCATGTTGTCCCTGACTTTCCTTTCTCTAAGCAATCATCAATATTCCTCTCTCTCTCCTTCCTGTTCCTAGACTGATAAAAAGGCCATGAAAGAGAACTACCTGCGATCACAACGCTTTAAGGTTTGTCATAATTCCCTTTATTCCTCCGAATGTTTAATCCTCCCCGCGGGTTGCAGCTCCACCCCAGTGCTCCTGCAGGYCCCCACAGAGGTTTCTCCCTGTGTGGATTTCAGATGGATGTGCTGTGCCTCCTGCCCCTGGATTTCTTCTACTTCAAAGTGGGTGTGAACCCGCTGCTGCGCTTCCCTCGCTGTCTGAAGGTGGGTCAGGGCTCAGAGCTGGGCAGAGCAGCAGCTCCAGGGATGTGCAGAGCCCTGTGCTGCCTGGGCTGAGCTGTGCCTGGTCACACTGATGCTGACAAGAGCATTATAAAGCAGAGGGAAGTTTTGTCCCAAAAGCTTGGCAGGGCTGGTGGTCAAACACTTCATTTCAATCCTGAGCCACACTCACATTTGTGTAGAGATATGTTTACAGATGGAAAAAAAAAGCTGTCTGTAGCAGCCCACGCTGCAGAGGAGCTGCAGGAGGGGAACACAGGGGCAGAGGGGTTTTATGGGGAGCTGACTCTCCCAAAGGGGACCCTGGAACATGCAGTTCTCCTTCTCCTCCAGTACATGGCCTTCTTCGAGTTCAACAACCGCATGGAGGCCATCCTGACCAAGGCATACATCTACAGGTGAGGGGGAGGAGGGAAGGRGGGAGCGTGGAATTGCTGTTTGCCACTGGGGAGGAACTTTCACTTGGTTCTGTACTTGTTCTGGGTCTCTGATTTATTTCTTGCTGTCCCTGGGCTGCCTGACACGAACATTGGCTGATGCAGTGGACAGGGGAGTCCCAAAGCCTGCATGGGAGGATCACCTCTCTCCAACCCACAGGGACAGGGTGCTGGCAGTGAAGAGGGGCCATCAGCAGATAAACTGTTTTTTCTGTCACTTCTGGAGCTGCAGAAAGCAGCAGCAGGGCTGGRGTGCTCTGTGAGTCCTGCACTGGCAGGAGCTGTAGGGTCATCGTTTCAAGGATCCCATTGATCAGGGGGGACTGACACCTTCCCCCAGCAGCCCCATCATCCCCTTCCCACTCTCTCCTGGGTTTTTTGCAGAGTGATTCGCACCACTGCCTATTTACTGTACAGCCTGCACGTCAACTCCTGCCTCTACTACTGGGCCTCAGCCTACGAAGGACTGGGCTCCACCACCTGGGTCTATGATGGGGAAGGAAACAGGTACAACCCCTGGGGCTGGGGTCTCACACAGCACAGCCTGCTGTGAYGAGCTGGAGCAGGGTGGGATGCAGCTGGATTTGTAAAAAATCCCTGAAGAAAAGGGTTGGGAGTGCCAGGAGAAATGTGGAGCCAGGGAGAATGACAAGGATGGGAGGGATGGGGTGTGCAGTAATARACAGTGCTGCAAGGTGAAGAGGCTGCAGCTGGGCAGGGGTGATAAATAGTGGCTGAAAAAGTGAGATCCTGGTGCTGGGAAGCAAGGGAATGCTGCCTGGCCAAGCAGGATTGAAGCAGGTCCTGTTTCTGTCAGTGTTAATCTGCTGCCAGGTGGGGCTGGAGGAGTGACCCTGCGTGTCCTTGTGCCCTGTGCCCGACCCCTCGGACCAGCCCAGCACCCTCATTCCTGGTGGGAGATGGGGACAATGGCCAGCACCCTCATTCCTGGTGTGAGATGGGGACAGCCCAGCACCCTCATTCCTGGTGTGAGATGGGGACAGTCCAGCACCCTCATTCCTGGGTGGGAGATGAGGACAGTGGCCAGCACCCTCATTCCTGGTGTGAGATGGGGACAGCCCAGCACCCTCATTCCTGGTGTGAGATGGGGACAGCCCAGCACCCTCATTCCTGGTGTGAGATGGGGACAGCCCAGCACCCTCATTCCTGGGTGGGAGATGGGGACAGTGGCCAGCACCCTCATTCCTGGTGTGAGATGAGGACAGTGGCCAGCCCTTCCCCTCACCATGGCAATAACGTGTTGAATGCCCACTGTGTTGCAATGATTGATGCCAAGGCAGAGTCCTTGGCTCACCAGCTGAATGCCCACATGGGTGTTAATGTTGCTGCTRTGGAGTTATTTCATATGATACACGAAGCTTTATCTATCTCCAGGGGTAAACATAACATCCCAAAGAATGCCCAAGACCAGGGAGTCAGGAATTCACTTGACATCTCCTAAATCCCAACAATTTGCTCACAAACACAGTTGTTCTTTTTTCCCCCTGCTGATTTCCAAAAGTGTAAATACTGCAGATAATGTGCAGGTTTATGGCACCTCATCCCAGAATCCCCTTCAGAGCTGCCTCCTCTTCTCCTCCCAGCTACATCCGCTGCTACTACTGGGCAGTGAAAACCCTCATCACCATCGGGGGCCTGCCAGACCCCAAGACACTCTTTGAGATCGTCTTCCAGCTGCTGAACTACTTCACAGGCGTCTTTGCTTTCTCTGTCATGATAGGGCAGGTGAGTGGGAGTCGGGGGGTGTTCCCAGCATCAGGTGGGGATGGTTTTGGTGGAGCTGATCCACAGGTTTCCATCTCCAGGTTTGTTTTCCCCGTGGGAAGACCTGGTCAGCATTGGTGCAGGACAAAAAGCATTTGGCAGATGCTGTTAGGGCTTGGCTTAACCTGCTGATGGATAAGTGACAGCAACTAAAAGTTCTCTTTACTTCTTCCACTCAGATGAGAGACGTGGTCGGCGCTGCTACTGCGGGGCAAACTTATTATCGGAGCTGCATGGACAGCACCATCAAATACATGAACTTCTACAGGATCCCCAAAACTGTTCAGAAGCGGGTGAAGACGTGGTACGAGTACACATGGCACTCTCAAGGCATGCTAGGTGAGTTCCAGCTGCTCAGGGACGATGCTCGTGTCTCATGTTTTACTGTTTTACTGTGGGTGCTTTGCAGAGCTGAAATGTCACTGTTGAACAGCTCTGCACTTTGGGGGTGGGGGTGGCTTGTTTTACTCCTCAGTGTAGGGGTTTGTTTGCCGACCTAGAAGGTTTGCAGGATGCCACTGGGACACAGCAGTTGGTGACCCCACATCACCCACAGCACACGGAGTCCAGTGTCCCATGTGCCCTGGGGAGAGGACAGTGAGTGCCAATGAGTGTCCATCACTGGCCAGAGCGTGTCCAGCAGCAAAGTCACCAGCTCACCCTGCCAGCAGGTCATCAGGCAGGACCAGGAGCTCTGTGCCCACCCTCCTGGCCAAGAAGGTTGCTGACTTGGGCTCAGTGATGTTTCTGAGAGCCATCAGGGCAGGGATGATGCAGGGGATGGTTTTCCATCATCGCTCAGATTCAGACCCGCAAAGGCTGGAGGAGACCCCTCTGTGCGAGCTGGCTGCTGCCCTCTGCCACCCAGAGCTTGGCCTTCTTCCTCACATGAAAGACACACTTTTGGATACAGGGCTGGCAGCAGCCACTTCTGTTCTCTGCTTTGTGTCACAGATGAGTCAGAGCTGCTGGTGCAGCTGCCGGACAAGATGAGGCTGGACATCGCCATCGACGTGAACTACAACATCGTCAGCAAAGTGGCCCTTTTCCAGGTACCCCTGAGCACAGCCCGGGCTGGCACAGCCTGCCACACCAGCACTGACTAATGCTGGCACCTTTTGGCTCTGTTTGGGCTCAGGGCTGTGACAGACAGATGATCTTTGACATGCTGAAGCGGCTCAGATCGGTGGTGTACCTGCCCAACGACTTCGTGTGCAAGAAGGTAATGAGAGGTGTGGGAGACACGGCCAGGCTGTGCAGGGCACTGGGGAAAGCCAAGCCTGGCCACCACCCTGGTGAAAAGCTGCACAGGGAGGGAATTTGGGGCAAAAACATCCAAAACACTGCAGCTGGTCTGGTACAAAGACTGAGATCTTCTGCTGCAGCCCTGAACAGCAGGAGAGCAGGGAAAAGCCTCCTGTCGGAGCCTTTGGGATGCTTAGATGGGAATACTCAGGAATGAGGGCCATCAGGACATTTTGGGAGTTTGGAAAGGGCAGTGTGGTGRTGAGGGCATCCCACCCAGCTGCTCTTTTCCCTGCAGGGAGAAATAGGCCGTGAGATGTACATTATCCAGGCGGGACAGGTGCAGGTGCTGGGGGGACCCGACGGCAAATCCGTGCTGGTGACTCTGAAAGCTGGGTCTGTCTTTGGAGAAATCAGGTGAGTGAAGCATCTTCAGGGAGCTGGGGAAATACAGCTGTGGGTGAGGAGGGTGGGGAAGGGGAAGGACCAGCTGCATCCCAAATAATCTTTGTGATTGAGAGCCATGAACACTGGGCAGGAGCTGATACACAACTTACAGCTTTCCTGCTGGTTTTGTCATCATGTTCTTTTCTGCCTGGGGAGCTGGTRATGGTAAACAGAGGTATATGGATGRAGGAAYGGGAAAATTGATAAGAAATATGTTTCACAAGTACAGTTTACAGTCATTAATCCACCCATTTCATGAGCATGGAAAGCTGTGCACCAGTCAGTAACACAGCAATACTGCAGACACTAGACTGGGTGTAAAATGCAATATTTAACCCTTCAAACTCACAATTTTTTATGGTGTAAAATGCAATACTTAACCCTTCAAACTCACAATTTTTTATAGTGTAAAATGCAATATTTAACCCTTCAAACCTATATTTTTTTATGTAGTGCTCCATGCACTGTTTCCCTTTATCATTCTTTAAAAACTGTACACGATAAATTCCATCAGGAGTGAAAATTAAACTCTGAGTCCCATGGAGGAGAGAGGTGGAGATGTGTAAAAGGAGATTTGAAGCTCTGAGCTGTGAACAGAGGTGTTGATGTCCTGCATTTTCTCTCCCAGCTTGCTGGCAGCRGGAGGGGGAAATCGCCGGACAGCGAACGTGGTGGCCCACGGCTTCGCCAACCTTTTCATCCTGGAGAAGAAGGACTTGAACGAGATTTTGGTGCATTACCCGGAGTCTCAGAAGCTGCTGCGTAAGAAGGCCAAGTGCGTGTCAGATTGCGGCTTTCTGACCTGTGGGGGTTTAAAGCCAGCAGAGCCTGGGTTTGGGAATCTCAGGGGAGTTTTGGGTTTGGGAATCTCGGGGGTGCTTTGGGTTTGGGAGTCTTGGGGGAGTTTGGGGTTCGGGAATCTCAGGGGAGTTTTGGGTTTGGGAATCTTGGKGCTGTTTTGGGTTTGGGAATCTCGGGGGTGCTTTGGGTTTGGGAATCTCAGGGCAGTTTCGGGTTTGGGAATCTCGGGGCAGTTTCGGGTTTGGGAATCTCGGGGGAGTTTTGGGTTTGGGAATCTTGGGGCTGTTCTGGGTTTTGGAATCTCAGGGGTGTTTCGGGTTTGGGAATCTCGGGGCAGTTTTGCATTTGGGACTCTCGGGGGTGTTTTGGATTCGGGATGAGTTTGGGAATCTCGGGGGAGTTTTGGGTTCGGGAGCCTTGGGGCAGTTTTGGGTTTGGGAATCTCGGGGGTGTTTTGGGTTTGGGAGTCTCGAGGGAGTTTCAGCTTTGGGAATCTCGGGGGAGTGCTGTCTGTGCGTGGAGCCCTGGAAAGCTCCTGCTTTGGCACTGTGCCCCCAGCCCCGCCGATGGCTCCCAGTCCCGCTGGTCACTCCCAGCCCCGCCGCAGCCGCTGTCCCTCGGCAGAGGGCACCCCGCTCACAGGGCTGGGCTGGGACGCTCCGGCTGAAAACCTTCGCTGTTAAAAGCGGGTGGAGCTGGGCAACGAGCGTGGCCCTTAAAAAATCCGTTAAAAGATTCCTTTCAGATGTTAGCATTACTTGATTTGTTGTTATGTCCTCCCTACGGCATTAAAAAAAAACAAACCCAAAACACCTCGTCCTTTTATCGCTTGGTTTGTCTGCGTTATAAAATCCAGCGAATGGAACGTGCTCCCAGACTGACATCACCTCTCCTTTTCCGTGCTGCAGGAAAATGCTGAAAAGCAACAACAAACCCAAAGAGGAGAAAGGAGGCCGTGGAGAAGCACTGATCATCCCCCCAAAAGCCGACACCCCGAAGCTGTTGAAGGCTGCCCTGGCTGCCACAGGGAGAACGAGGGGCAAAGGGCTCCTGGGGCGGCTGCGCTGGAGGCTGAGGGAGCTCAGGGCGGTGCAGGAGGCACAGGTCAGCACGGAGAGCCTGGCAATCTGCCTTTGCTTCCCTGATGCCCAGTCTGCCCTCCCCASCAGCTCTGGGGTGGTTAAAGTGCCTTGAAGGAGTGAGCTCGGGACATTGGKGTCTGTCAAAGCGTGGGCAGGCAGGAAGGGGTGATCCAATATCTCACACAGGCCCTTGGGGCAGTGCCAGGGTCCCRCAGGGCTTTGTTTTGCCACACTGACTTTTTGCCTACCTATGCTAAGCCTGAGTATGATTTCTAGCTGGGCTRTAGCCACAGACAAATTAATGTGCCTTGCATTCTGCAGAGATAATTAATGGATGTGCTGGCGGGATGAGGGTGATGCTGGCACGCAGCACTCACAGCCCAGTCAATATTTCAAAGCTTTCCCCAGAGGTCCTCACAGCAGGCAATGCCATCCTGCCACCTCTTCATGAACTCCCTTGCCTTTTGTCACGAGCAGCTGAAAAAAAAAACCACCCTGTGCTTTTTTTATTTTTTTTCTTTTTTTTTTCCCAGTTGTTTCCACTAAACTTGTAAGGAAAATCTCGTCTCTGTGTGCAGACCTTGTTGTTACTGTTCTCACATGGAGCCCTGCACACTTATCACATCTGGATGTGCAGAGGGAGGGCAAAGAGGAGCTGATAGGGAGTGTGGTGGCCTTGGGCTGGGTAAACAGCAGGCTGATGCCAAGCAGAGCWGCATTTCTGCAGACCTTCAGGGGCACAAGAGGCTTCAAACAATGTGGTGTTTTACATTAATTCATAACCAGTTAACTGCAGCAGTGAACAGGGGCACTGAGGGCTCTGAATGGAAGTGAAAACAAGCCCAGCTGCTGAAGGGTGCATCAGTAGGGAATGAACTCCTCTGAGGGGTGAGCAGGAACTGCTGACATCCCTCTCCATGGCACATCCTTGGGGCAGCTTCTAAGGCTCCTCTCTAAAGGAGGATGGGGCAACAACAGCACTTCTGCCATGCCTGGCCACGATCAGCCCCTCCAGATTCTTCAGGAGCAAAATGAGAGTGCAGGAGGGTGAGGAAGCTCTGTTGTGCTCCTCTCTGCGTGTTGTTCAAAACATTCGGATATAACCCAGCTGCCCCTCGTGCAGGGAACATCTCTGGCAGCAAGCTGACATCCCAGTGCAGARATCCTGTGGTGGAAGCACAGAGAACCTGCCTGGCTTTGCCATGTTGGGGGTAGTGGGTGAGGATCTGCTAAGGCTCATTTTGCCTTTTATTTTTTTATTTTTTATTGCAGGGTTCTGGTGTCAGCCCGATCCCACCAAAATCACCAGTGCACCAGAGGTCACCTGTCACCTCCCACACAGCACAGACCCGCCTGGGACAAGAAATATCCTCAGAATCTCCTGATCATTCCGTCACCATTCGTGTGATTTCCACGGCAAAGGAAGATGAGGAAATCCTTGCTGCTGAGATTTCAGAGAAAGATGAAGCAGAAGAAGAGAAATGAAACAGCAGCAGGTCCCAGGGCAGGCGTAGGAGTCAGGCAAACGCCTGGGGTTGCACATTTTTGTTGTTAATAATTCCCATGCAGTGGCTGTAGGCTTTGCTGYGTGCTGTGGGTAGGATCTGCCTCCCTTTTCTGCCCAGACCCTCAATCCCTGCTGATAAAACCCTTTTCTGGGCCGTTTGATCCAGAACCATGCAAGGTTTCTATACTCTGCAGGTCTATTGAGCACCTTTATTAATTCCCCACTAAATCTCAGACCAACCCTCTTGCTTTGAAATCCAGCCTCGTGGAGGGAGAGCTATGGAAAAATAGCTTTTTATGGCTCTGGATGGTTAATGAGTGTTCAGACAAAGCGTGAAGAGTTATTCACCTCTGACAGCTGAGTCACTGCTTGGCTACAAACAACCAAGGGAAAAAAAAAAAAAAAACAAGGAGGTTTCTCTGTTGGGCTCAAGGTTGACAGCAGCAGTGGGGAGTGATTCATCCCAAAAGGATGTGGACTATGCTCACAGGCCAAATCAGGCTGTCATGAGAATGCCAAGCTCTGTTCCTGAGTGCCCAGACTGCAAGATGCTCCAGGGTCCCTGCRTGGTGCCAAGACCACCTTGGCTTTGCCACTGGGAGGAATTCTTGCCAGCTGTCCACGCTGGGAAGGTGGTGGGCTCTCCATGGCTCAGGGCTGTTATGCAGAGATTTGGTGAGCATCTTTCAAGTACAGAGAAGCAGAATCCTGGATGAGATGTTCCTTTTCCAGTCCCTTTCCTTGGGATCTTTCGGTGCTGCCAGTGCTGGGAGGGACAAACAGAGAGCAGGAAGGGAGAAGCTGAGTTGGTTCCCAGCTGGGAGGGGAAAGAGAAGTGCAGTGAGTGCTCTCCTCTCCCAGGCARTGTTTCAGAGTCAGCTCAGTGCCTGTGCCAACAAGAGAGCACAACCATGTGGGTGCTCCCCTGCACTCACAGCTGCACCTCGGTGACACCCACACTTCCAGCAGCCAATTTCCAGCCCTGGGGTCACTTGGCTGGCTCCTGGCCACAGTTCCCATGCAGAGAGAGGCCATTCTGGTGCTCCTCACTGCAACAGGGCACTCGTGAGGTCACTCTCCCAGCCGTGCTGGAACTGGCTGCTGGAGGGGAAGGTGGATGGCTCAAGGTGTCCCATCATCTTCCAGCACCACCAGGCCCTTCCTCACCTTCCTCAAACCCAGCACCAAGCAGAGCCAGCTGCTGGTGAGCTGAGGGGTGGTGAGGAGCAGTGGGTGAGGCAGTGTTCAATGAGGTGTTGCAGATCCTCCTCGAGTTTTTGGCTGGCCRTGTCCCAGCGGCTCCATCGAGAGGAGCCACGTCCCATCTCTGGAGGAAATGTTGGGGCAGGTTTTGCTGCAGGGAGCAGCCCCATCASCATGGCCCAGGGACTGCTCAGTGCTCAGCAAACGCTGTGAGCAGTGCTGCAGGTTCCACAGGTCTGGCTCTCAGKGAAGGGTGGCAGCGGTGGCGTCACCCCCTGGGTGATTCCTCTTCCCATCAGGGCTGCTCTTCACCTCCCTCGGGATCTCATTTTGTTGATTTTTTTTCCCCCCTCTCTCACAAAATAGATGGGTTTCTGTGGCAGTAAAAGCCAGAMTAGATGCTAGTATTAATTAAAAATGGCTTGCTTTCTTTTAAACAAATTTAATGAGCTCCACTATGCTGCAGGAGGGTCTGGAGCCATTGCATTGCAGAGGAGAGCCTGCACTCACCTAAACTTCCTGAATATTTCTTATCCTCAGTCATTTGCAAGTGGTTTCCTGCTGGRTAGAGGATTTTGGTGGGAGTGAAAAGTTGGGGTTTTTTTCACCTTTTAAATATTTATATAATCAAACCAAGAAATGTGCAAAAACCAAACCGAGGCTCTGATTTGCTGCTATGATTTAATATTGTTTAGAAAAAGCATTTAAATAAATAGTGGGCTGTAATTGCTTTCATAATTCGCTGTATCTACAATAAACACCATGTAGATTACCATTCATTTGCAATGGATTCATTTSAACATTCCAGCTGTTTTCCAACCTTTTCCCCACTCATGCACTGACAGAGCCAGAAAATCCTTGCATGCATTCACAGATTTCTCCATAAATAATTGAGAGGCTCAGAGGTCACATAATACAGGGAGCAGAATTGTAATTTGTTTTTAATCACCTATAGRAGAGAAAAGAACATTCTTAAATAGCAAATATTGCTTGAAGATCTTAGTTTTTCAAAGTGCAGCATGAGATGGTGATGGATACACAARTGGTAATTCTGGAACCATGGGGAGATCTGAAATTATCCTTCTCTGTGATCTGTTTATGGCTTTAGTCCTTTGGAGAGATTATTCTCCAGGTAATAATTAAGGTCAAGGTAGGGCTAGGCTTGCAGGCTGGGCTGGGGAGTTGAGCTCAGCTCTATTTGCTCTGCAGGACTGTTTAGAGATGACGAGGAGGGAGACTTTAGTGCCTCTTGGTTTGGGGGTTGCCATGGATTGGCCTTTTTCTGTTGAACTTTTAAATTCCATTCATTTTTGCTGTATTTGCAATGGGCTTCCTTTGCGTTGGTTCCAATAAATATCTTGCAGAGGGCACTCATCACCTGGCGTTCCTCCTGCTGCCCTTGGAACGCTCCTGATGGATTTGGTAACACTCCATGTACCTTTACTGCATTTCTTATTAGCTTTTACTCATTCCACTTCATGTCCTGAAGTCTTGGGTCGATCTGATATGAGATCCTCTAATAATATTAATGCAGTACTTGGGGGATCTTGACGGGCAGCTGCTCATTGCCATAGAAACCAGGTCTTCTTGCAGTGAGATTTTAGCTGTTGCTGCTTTTTTTTGTGAAATAAGTGGAATAGAGAACTGCTGGAGGAAGAAACAGAGCTTGTTGTKGGAGCTRTAGGAATGTGGCAGGTTTTGCCTCACTGTCACAAGCAGCATCTTTACTGGAGGCGCTATATATGCTATTTTTATATATATATATATATATATATATATATATATATATAKTTATAGTTATAKTTATAGTTATATATATATTTCATTATAGTTATAGTTTAGTTATAGTTATATTTATAGTTTAGTTATATTTATATTTGTATTTATCTATATCTACTTTTTATTTTATACTGGAGGTGAACTCATATTCCTTGTGGCCTGTGTCTTTGAAAGACCTGCTATTGATTCAACGTTCTGTGTGAAGTTAGAGAAGACAAATATCTCCCATTAGAAAAATCAGCTGTCAGAAGGAATAGTGTGACCCACCACAGACATCTGACAGGGGAGGAAGTTGTTTTCTTCTGGGTAGAAACAGGGCAGGGAGCTTCTCTGTATTTATAGCCAGAGAAATCTTTTAAAAAGATTAAGTGCAGTTGCAGGTTAATCACTGATAAGGTTGTAACGAAAGTAAAAGCAAATAAGCAGGTTTGAGGATTAGACTGAGGTCCAGAAAGAAATTGCAGGATAAATGGAAAGCCCAGTTAAATGGTGGTTAATTAGAAAGCTTGAAATAAAATTAAGCACTTTAACCTTGAAACCTGCAGACCTTACCAGCAGGACGCACTCCTAGCTCTGGGAACAGTCTGTAACCCACTTTTTCTGCCTATATGTATTCTTTCCTTTGTGTAGCTCTGCTTTGAGTAATGCCTGCATATAAATCTCTCTGAATCCCTTTTACCTTCCCCTAAAATTGAGCTAATACAAGTCTGGATTTCTCTGCTCTGAGCACACAGCTCCTTGTAAATGGTCCCACTGGAGTTAACAGCCTGAAAAAAATGCCAGACCACATTTGGGAAGGGGCCACACAGAGGTTCACAAACCTACAGATACCCATGACAGCATTTATTAGCACCAACTTAGGCTGGACTCA
Organism: Malurus melanocephalus; assembly: GCF_030028575.1. Classification (NCBI taxonomy): domain Eukaryota; kingdom Metazoa; phylum Chordata; class Aves; order Passeriformes; family Maluridae; genus Malurus; species Malurus melanocephalus. The sequence goes on from NW_026623510.1 coordinate 590,595, forward strand.
GGCTCAGTGACCTTTTCCTTTCTCATTCTTTCCTCATTTATTCACCCATTCTTATTTTRGGATGAAACTTGCCCACTTTGGTTCATTCCTTAGGATAAATGTCAAAGAGGCATCTGTGCAATACCACTGAGCTGGATTTGAGTCATCTGAAGAAGTGAAGCCTAGAAACCTACATTCTCTGTGCAGTTTTTCCCTGCTTTTAAAGGCACTTAATGCATGAGAAGAGCTGGAAGTCGAACAGTTAAAGTCTCAAAACTGTTTTCTTGGATAAACTGGGAGGAATTTGAGAAGAAATGCAAACAACTGGAGAAGTGAGATGAATCAGGTAGTGGGGATGCCAGGGAACACCCCTGACATCTCCAGGCTGTGACATCCTGGGGACAGCCAGCACGGCCCAAATTGCTTCACATGGCCCAATTGCTCATTTTGCACACTTGAGCTCGCCAGAACAGCCTTCCCTTTCCCATCTTTATCTGCCAGAAGTGCTGGGGAGGGCTGGCTCTGCCTCTGCCTCTGCTGCTGTGGGGCTGAGTGAGCATCCAGGGCATCCTGGAGCCTCCCGTGAGTGTCCCCGAGGATGATCTGGATGTGTCCCAGGGCGAGCATCACATGAGCTGCCCCATGATGCTCAGCCTTAGCAATAACCGGAGGAATGAAGACCAGCCAGACCAGTTACTCATTGCAGATAAGAGGCTCTTTTGTGCCGCAGAAATGCCGATATCACGTGCAATTCCCTCCGCTGCCATGGTTACTGGCCGCCGTCAGAGCCAGAGGGGCTGTGGCACTGACAGGGCTTCTGCTCTTCCCTTCACATGGGGACAGTCCATAAAACCTGCTCTCTGTCCCCAAAAAGAGGAGAAGACGCCTGCGAGGAGCCCTGTCCACAGCTGGCATCGCCACCATCAGAACTTGTTGCCTACGGGGTGTCTGCCCTGCCACTGGGCGTTATTCCCTGGGTTTTATGAATTCCTCACTAATAGCCTGAGATATTATTTAAAAAGTGGGAAAATGGTGCAGCGGCCTGGGTGGGCAGAGATCAGCTATGCCCTATTTCCTGTTTTTCTGGCATTAGGAACAGCTTGACCTCTTGGCACTCTTGCTTTTTGCACTAATGCTCTTCTCATTAACGTGCTTTCCTGAACACTAATTAGGGCGGTTTTCCTTTTGTAAATTAGCCTGATACGATCTGTGTGTCTTGGCAGACACCCTCAGAGCTGGAACCCAGGGCTTTGCGTTTGATCGCTGTTTATTTTGCAAATCTCCCCAGTTTCAATGTTTCTTAGCTGCCTTCTAGAAAGTGCTGGCGGGTGGAGATTAATGGGAGGGAAATGGGGCTTTCCAGCTGGCCTGCCTTGAGAAACACGAGAGTTTTTGGTGCTACAGGGCCCTTCCATTTGCTGTGGGTTAATGGGGTGCTGTGGGCACCCAGAAGCTCCTTCCCATCCCATCTTGGCATCCTTGCCTGGCGTGCAATGGAGGAGCAGGGCTGCAAGGAGAGGCACTGCCYCAACCAACCTTTTAACAGGTGACAGAAAACAGGAAATCAAATTAACACACTCATTTTCTGCAATTACAGCACTCCTCGTGAGCACAGGAAATGCTCAGACCCAAGCAACCCCAAACCCACCTGGCACTGGACGTCTGTGGACAGAGGGATGTCCACCCCTCTGCCACCGCCCCTGAATCGGTGTCAGCGATTCCTGGGGACCAATGGTGYTCAGGAGGGGATGACTTTAATCAGCTCTCATTTTCTTAATGCACTGGCAGATGGGAGTGAAGGGGACGGTGCAGTCTCTGTCTCGGCTCAGAGATGGGACAGAGCCACAAGAGCTTTGCACAAGCTGAGAAATTTGGGGGTGAAGGCAGCGCTGGGTGCAGGCAGCCATCCTCTGGCTGGGGAGGCTGGCAGCAAGTGGAGCATCCCTGGGGAGCCCCAAAACCCTGACTGCACCACAACTGGGACCAGTGTCAGGGACCGTCTTTACAACAGCATTTACTGCTCCTCTGTAAGGGAAAAGGGGAGCTTAGGTGACCCCTGAGGCTGGGACAGAGCTGACAAAGCCCTTGACGAAAAGGCAACGATTTTTCAGTGCTGGCGTGCCCAGCCTGAGGCACCACTGTGGAAAAGCCTCTCGGTGTCCGAGAGGGGAGAGGAGGGGTTCCACGGACATATCCAGAGCTCTGCTCCCCTTTCCAGGCTCCACTTAGCCATGCACTCGCTGTGGCTGCTGGCAGGACTGTCGGGGCAGGGCTGGAGCAGCAGGAGGAGCGGGATGAAGGCTGCACAGAGCCCTGCCCAGGGTGGGCAGTGTGAGCGCCGCAGCCTCGAGGGCTGTTTCTGCAGAGCCGTCAGGAAAATCGCCTGTGGAGGAGGAGGAGGCTTCCAGAAAAAGGGCCCAGGAGCAGGGCTGGCCTGGATGGCTCCACAGGTGAGAGAGGTGGAGGGGGCTGGGGGCAAGCAGGGCATATCTGTGCCAAAATCAAATGCTGAGGATGAACACCAGCACAATGCCTTTGGATTGGAGSTGTTTCCATGAATCATGCCTGGATGTTTGTGTTTATTTTGCTGTTGTTTCCCAGGGGATTGATTCAGCAACACATTTTGTCTGGTGGGCTGAAGGTGACGATAACTGAGTAGAGATGCCTGAACCCCAGAGAGCTCCAGTCCTACCTCACCTGGGATACTGAGCCCCCAACCATGCCTCGGTCCTACCTCGTGTTCCATTTCCTTCTCCATCTCACCCTTATTGTTTCACCTGACACCTCTCTTGAATCTGCAAACAGATGTGGAAGCCCAGGGAGGTTTACATTAAATTCCCAGCAAGCTGGCAGTTATTCCCTGTCAGTCTGCACAAACCCTGCCTGCGCTGCCAGCTTTTCCTTAATGTCTCCTCGTTTTTCCAGTTGTGAAGGATTGCTGAAGGGATCTCCTGGCAGAGGAGACTCAGGYTCACCCTTCACATCCCGTTCACCTCTAAGGCACATGCATGAAAATATGGGTGTGGGTCTGCTCCTCGCCATAAAGAGAAATTAAATCTGCTCACGCGGCGCCGGGCGCAGGCGGCAGAGCTGAAGCGTGCGGCTGTTTAATATTCATTGGGCGTAGATGTAAAACTTTTCTGTTCTAAAATAGTCTCCCGCAGCACCGTGCTGCTCCTTTTCCCCGAAATCTCAGCAGGAGGATGGAATTTGATGTTTCCTTTGCTTGTCTCCCCAACTTCCCCTGGCTCAGCCAGGAAGCAGAAGACCCTCGCTGGGTGTAAAGTAAAGGCTGCTTTGAGGACAGATCCTGGCACTGTGTTTGCAGTTCRTAATTCCATAGTCTGCTGTGACAGAATCTTTGAAGCACCCACACAGGAACAAGAARTGTTGCTTTTGTTTGGAAACAGGATGAGTTTCTGTGGTAGTTTTAATCTATTTTTGTGTTAACCGGAAAACACAGTTTTTCCTGTAAAATTTTGGCAGGTAGATTCTTGGATCTCTTCGGTGACTCTTCCTCTTAACTTAGGACTGTTTTCTTCACCATCTCAATTGCACCTTAGAAGTAAAAAAAAAAACAAAAAAACAAAAACCAAAAAGATAATTTGGTCCCAGTTAGGTCTGTAATAATTAAATCACCATGAAATATGCTCCAGTAAGTTAAACTAGAAAGACCTCAGCCTTTTTCCTTGGTGAGTGGGAAGCTGTGATAGTGTGGGGTGGGCTGGAATGCACCAGCTCAGTGGAGATAAAAGTGGGGAAGCRATCAGCCAGCAGTGCATGGAGGCAGTGGGAGCATCCCCATGGGRAATGGGGCTGGATGCACACGGACACTGGGGCACGGCTGGGCCCAGGCTGTGGTGAAGGATCTCWGCTTATTCCCAGCTCCTGTGGAGCTCTGGGCAGGGCAGTGTTGAGCACTGGGACATCCATTATACATTGGGGAGTCAGTGATCTGCGGGGAGATGATGTTTCCATCCCCCCACTGTCAAAGGTGCAGAGTTTTGGTGCAGCATCACTCACAYCCAGCACTGAGATGCAGTGGAACAGCTGGAACAGCTGGACTGCGCTTGCTGAGCCCTCCTTGGGCACACAGAGGTGACACAGAGCCAGCCGAGGACCTGAGGGGCCAGCGTGCTGTACCCGTGCCAGGATGGACTCTCCGAGGGATTTCACAGACAGCTGGATATCGAGCAGTCCAAGCCGGTTAGCRGGAAAGCTGTTTAATTCCATCGGTGAATATCCCTCCTCGTTTGCATATTCATCCCTTTGTTGGCTGCAGCTCTCGCGATGCYGCCGGGATGCAGCCGAGCCTGGAGCCCGCCACAATATTCTCCTTCCATGGGTGCATTTGCTTTATGACCACAGGGATATTTCCCTCTTCCCTGCAGAGGCTCTCCTGATTTACCTCTGTCCATGCCTAAATCAGCTGGTTGTTTTTAGTGAGCCCTGCATTCCTCCAGCCCCTGCCCCAGCATAGCACAGCCACTAACTGCAGCCCCGAAACTATTCCCTGAATTATTCAAAATTACTGCTTTTGCTGTGTTTCTTCTCCAAGTCAAGCACATTTTGGAGGGCACTAAAAATAAATGGGCTTGCTGAGAATGGAATCTATTTCTTAAAGAGATGGCTCCCCTCCTTTCTGCCTGTGCAGAGGAAAGCCTGTCTTCACACACACCGTCACCAGTGTCACCCACCCAGGGCAGCGGGCTCAGTGGCACCGTGTGGGCTTGGCTTCAAGGAGAAAATGAGCACCAGAAGTGGTAAAATTCTGTAAAGATCCCGACTGCCCACCTGCAGCTTCTATCTTCAGACATTTCTTTAGTTAAAAGGAATTGCAGAAAGCACCCAAGGGCTCAAGCAGAGGGTCCCAAGGATGCCTTGTGAGCACTGCTGGTGAGTGCTGGTGGGCTCCCTCCAGACCAGAAGGTCCCGAATCTCCTCCTGGGATGCAGCCATCCTTCCAGTACATCCTTTCAGTACATCCTTCCAGAATTTTTATTTGCTGGATGAAATGGCCTGGATRGAATTGACTTGGTGTCAAGCTGCCTCCTTCTCCAGGTCTGCTCCAACCAGCACCGGCATCCCCCAGCCAGCAGGGAGGGTTTAGCCTCAGCCAGGACACCTCGTGCTTATTCTTAGCCTTGTTTCTAAGAAGTGCTTTATAAGCAGGAGCCTGTGTTGATTAATGCCATGAAACATTAATGACTTAGGAGGTGAGCTGCAGCCCTCCCACGGAGCAGCTCCCCACTCCCCAGCAGCCCGAGAGGCACAAGATGAGCCCAGCAYGGTCTTGCTTAGGGGAGGGACAGGCATCAAAGCCAAACCCAAGTTGTACGTGAAGCCAGCTGAAAAATATGACAAAGATAAAAGGTAGGTAAAAGGGAGAAGGAGGCTGAGGCTTGGTTAGATGGTGTGCACTGAAGTCCGAGATAAGAAATTCGGACAGGCGGAAGAGTTGCTCATCCTGTGGCTGCTACATCTCCCACAGCACTGCCCTGGCTGCCTGCACAGCAGAATTTTTGTCTGCCTGAATGCAGCAGGTTGAGAAARGTGTTGCTTTTGCCATTTGCTTGATTTASAGGAGATTTGCRTGGGGGATGCAGGCAGAGCTGAGCCRRGCATGCWGCAGCTCCCAGCCAKAGCTGGGATGGATCCTYAGCTCTGGACTGGCCCTGGGCTGCYCTGGGCTGCCCAAACCCAGCCTAACTGGCTCGAGGGGCTTGGCCAAGGTGCTGAGATGCAAAGCCACCAGCAGCAGCCAATGCAGCATCCCAGTGTGTTGGATTTTGGCAGCAATCCTTGAAACACCTCTGGCCAGCTCCTGCTCTCCACCCAGTTCCACACAACCCTATCTCAAGGATCAGAGCCTCAGGGCTGAATTAATGCAACTAGGGAACTTTAAAATGAGTATTAAATTTCTTCAGGAGCTTGCTATGACTTAATTAAAGCTCCTGTCACTGTGTGAAATGGCAATGTAGGAATGCAGGAATGCAGGAATGCAGGGGGCTCGTTCCTGCTTTGCGAAGCATTTCATGTCGGCTCAGCAAACCGTGCCTCAGCAAAGCCGAGAAATCCGCCCACCTCTTCAAGGAGGAGCAAAATTAGAATAATGAGCTGGTTTATAATTAATTGTGCTCTGGGGACACGTTCTCACGCTGTCTGACGCTTCTGGTGGGAATTTTCTACAGGGATCATCCCAACAGACAATAGGTTTCAGGTATCAGGTGTGCTCCYGCCCGCATTCCTAGACCGGGTTATCAGGTTGCTCGAAGGGAGAGAGGGAGGAGTTACATTTTTCCTGGCATTTGGGGGATTTTTTAGCTGTCTTACAGATGTAGGTTAAATATTTGCTCAGGGCAGAACAAACACCCAATACAAAGGGCCTCTCTCGGTGATGTGTTTCGATCGCTGGAGCTTCCCCTCACCCAAGTAAAAGGCGAATTAACCTGCCTGACTTCACAGCGCCACAGCAGCGATGCTTCTCTGCTAGAGCACTAAAAGCAGAGCTAAACCCGTGCCAGGGTCACCGTCCCCTGGCAGTGTGCCCCGCCGCGGGCTGGTGCTGTCCACGCAGGGCAGATGTTTTAGCACTGATGGTCATCGATATATCGAGCCGTCCCGCTACCTGCTGGGCGCTGGCAGGAGGTGCTGCTGGCGGCGAGCCCCGCTCCTCGCTGCCGCTCCTCTGCTGCCTGCAAAGCGGCATTTCTAAAAATACCTCCGGCGATGTCGTCAGCCGGTGCTCGCTCAGGTCACGGAGACGTGACAGCCAAGGAAAGGAGGATGGGAGCATCGCTGGGGGACCAGGCTGAGATTATCCCAGCCAGTTTAGGTGAATCCCAGCAGAGAGGGGGGTACGAGCAGGGTGCCCAGTATCTGCACAGGCTCCCATGTGTCCCCACTGCCTGCAGCATCCCCAGACTGTCCAGCGGCCAGTGGGCACCCCCTGGGATCCCACTGAGCCAAAAACAGCATCGCAGTGCAGGGAAAGGCAGCTGGTACCTGGCCAGCAGCATATGCCCAGAGCAACCCCACTTCAGCCTGTTCCTGCTCTGCTGGGGCTGCCARAGAGCCACGCTGTCCTTGCCAAAAACAGCCCAGCAGCTGGGAGGAGTGGGTTTTGTGCTGCTCACAGGTGACTATTTGAATAGAGCTGTTGGCACAGAACCCTTCCTTCATCTCAGATTTTGCTCCATGCTTATTCATTGAGTTATTCTTCTAAACTGGGGAATTCACGCATGTGCTTGCTTAATGTAGACTTACTTGATGTAATTGATACAACTTATGTGCTTTGCATAATTGCAACACCATTAAAAACCTGAAGCATTCAAAAGCCAGGAAATTACTTACCAGTTAAAGCAATTTACATAAACATTTATTTTACCCTTTGCAGTTCATAAATGAAGTCAGCGATGATATGGCTTTACAGTTGCTATCAGAAAGGAGAAAGTAACCTTACGTGTGTCAATATTATTCCCAAAGCAGCCACAGGAGCTGCAAAGATAATGGGGTACTGAGGCACATGAGCACTGCTTGGGGCCTCTCRGGGTAAATGTATGCACAAATGGATGTGTGTCCATAGGCACACACGCCTATATCCATCCGTGCCAGGATCCATGCTGGGAACGCCGATAAAGCCCCGATGAAGGGAAGGGGAGGCTGGGAGGGTTTCACTGGCTGCAGGAGAATGGCAGATGCACTGCAGAGCTGGAGGCAGCTGCCAGGCCAGGATAGCACTGGCTTGTCAGGGGCATGGGGACATTGGAGGTGACCCTTCACAGCCCCCTTTCTCTGGGGTGAGTGGCCAGAGCAGCTTGTCCCCTCCACACCAGTCACTCCCTATGGCCCCTCATCCGTGGGGCTGGCTTGTGACAGGGGATGGGGCAGTGTCCATGGGAGGTCTCCGAGGATGTCCAAGAGGGACATGCACGGATGAAAGCACAAGGCYGAATCCTGCTCCAAACCCAGCCAGGAGTGAGCAAAAGGCTGTGACTGAGGGTGGCGAGATGGGAGCGGGAGGACTCATGGTCTGAGGGAAGCACAGCACAGGGACAGCATCAAACCCTCCTTTCCCAAGGGACAGCCACTCCTGCATCCCCAAACCCCGTGGCACACATGCCCACAGGTCAGCCTGCTATGAGGCGTGCGGATGTGAGCCATCAGCACAGGGCACCCGCTGCCACCACCGCAGATGCCAAGTTCAGCTTTGTTATGAGAAATATCCAGTACAGCCAGTTCATTACCACGAACAAGTCATGAGTGCCTTGTGTCACCCAAACCAGCCATTACCAYGAGGGCTGTGTGTGCAATACAGGGAGGCAGATACAAATCACACCCTAAAAATGCGTATAAATTCTATTTAAAGCAGGACTTTCTGTTGCCTTTYTGACACCAGAGCCTTTGTAGAGGTCTTGGCATGTCAAGCTGTTTTCTCCATGCCTCTGGGTTAGAAACAAGTTGTTTTCCATCTGGAATCTGTGTCCCTGASCCCTGTGAGCCTGGGGTGCCATTTGGCATTGCTGCCAGTGGATGCACCAGTGTTTGGGAGCACCGGGGATGCGGCAGAGTGTGAGGAAGGCATAGTTTGTCACCTCTGATCCTTGCTGTGTAGGTCACCAGCACACATGTCSCCATGGTCATGCAGTTACATTGGGACCCCTGAAGAGCACCGGGGTTGGGGTGGGAGCGGCAGGGACACACGGGGAGTACCGGGACACACCGGGAGCTGCCAGGGCTATGCCAAAGGCGGGTCAGGAGAACACGAGGGAGCCGAACCGCCCCGGAAAGGGCACGGGGAACACCGCAGCTCTCCTGTGCTCCCAGAGCTCTGGCGACAGGGGCTGCGGGTGCCCCGGGGACACCCCGGGATCTCTCCGCAGCCGGGCCGGAGCCGCCGCTGCCCGGTGCGGGACGGGGAGCCCCGCCTCCGCCGCCCGTCGGGGGTTTCACGGGTTTCCGTGGCAACGAGAGCGGGGCGGAGCTCGGCGCTTCCGTTAGCGAAGTGCCCGGGAGGGCGGGGACGGGCCGGGCTGGTGCCGGTGCCCCGCTGCTGCCGCTGCCCCGTGCCCGGTGAGTGGCCCCGCGGGGCGGCACCGGCACCGCCGGCGCGGGGGARCCGGGCTGGAGCGGGCAGGACCGGGGCTCCCTTTGTCTGAGRACCGGCAGCGCTGCTGGCACGGAGCGCCCGGGGCGCGGCGAGAGCGCGGCTCCCCGTTAGCCTGCGGAGGGCGGTGCCGCCGGTACCGGGACCAGAACCGGGGCTGCGCGGAGCGGGGCTGTGCCTGCTGCTCGCTGGGACCGGCACCGCCACCGGCACCGGCACCGGCACCGCCCCGCCGCGGGTCCCGCCCGCCCGGAGCCGCCGGTCGGGAGAACAAGGGACCCCACGGTGGGCGGGCGAGCGGCTCCGCATCCTCTGCCCCGGCGAAGAGCCCCCGGTGAGGTGCGGTGTGTGCGGAGCGGAGCGGAGAGGAGCGGGCGGTGCCGAGCGGAGCGGATCCGAGCGGAGCGGTGTGTGCGGTGTGTGCGGTGCAGTGCGGTGCTTTGTGTGCGCTGAGATGCGGTGGGCGCGGTGCCGCCCGGGTGCAGGGCTGCCCGTGCTCCCGGAGTTCCCAACTCCCTAAGTCAGCCCCAGCCCGAGGTTAGGAGGGGCCTGGAGAGGCTTCAGGAATGAGTAAATTAATTACAGACACCGTTTATGTCACATCCGCCGGGAGCACGGAGGGAGCCCGGGGCTGTCGCCTTTTCGGGAGCAAAAAACGGGATTGATGCAACTTCCTGCGGGTTTCGGGAGTCGGAGCCGGTGTTACCGTCGCGKTTTGCCCCGGAACGTCCCGCTGGGATTTACAGCTGGACACTGAGACCGGCTGAGATGTCCGTCCTTGCGCTTCTCCGCAGAGGTGCTGCTGTACCCSGGACCCCCGTGCCATGATCACATCCCGCACCGCCTGGGATCTGGGATCCGGGCCCTCCGCCGGAGCCGCCTGGAAGACCAAGGACCTTGCCCCGGACGGTGAGTGCAGTGCGGCGGCTTGTCCTTGCCCYTTGGGGCTCTGCCTGCCGCGCTCACGCCCTGCTCACTGGGGAAGGAGAGGCTGGGAACAGGCCAGCCTGCATTTTTCACATTTCTTTMCGGATGAAGGTCAAGATTTGAGAAACGGGGACTCAGAAGCAGGCACAAAGCTCTGTGCAGCCAGCTGGTGAGAAGAGAGGGTTGCCTCCATCTCCCTCCTGGCTCTTCCAAGCGGGAAACTTAGGGAGAGAGGTTAAAATTTAACATGTAAGAAAGAAACACAGAGCGATCTGCCTGGCAGGGCGAACGCAGGGTCTTTGCCTCTTCCCAGCCTTGGCTCCTTGGAAGGGCTCCTTATCCCTCCCGGGTGCATGGACCCCATGGGTGAGTTTAGTCGGAGTTTTCCTTCGCGGAGGCTGAGCTGCTTTACAGGCAGGCGGRTGGCTGCTTGCCCCAACCTGCAGCGCTTGTTTTGAAACAGCCCTTCCCACCTCCCTCACCAATGGTGCTAGATGGATTTGGGAAAGGGAAAAGCTGAACCCCCCCCGCCCCCATTTGGACTTTTTTTGCTCTTGGCTTCATGATTTGCCATCCTTCTGTGCTGGCAGACACTTCCCTGGGCACAGCTTCTCCTCTGGTGCTCAGGCCAGTGCAGCCAAATGCTGGTTTTGGAGGTATCAAAGCCTCTAAAAGTRGAGTTTTCAGCGTTTCCTCTGCCCAACGGCTGCCACCGTCTGTGCTGGGATGGGAAACTCATCTCCTGTTATCCGGGCGTTCACCAGCACTTTGGAAATGCTCAGTTTTTCACGGCATGCACAAAATGTTATGGATAATTAGAGGCTGGGAAGAAGTCCAGAGTGGTGGACTAACTTCATCGGGGCTCATCTCCCTCCAGACATTGCTTCCACCTCGGGCCCAACTTCCTCYGGATGGTTTTAGGAAAATAGCTGCATTTCTGAGGTCTGATTTGTGAGTGATTGATTATTTTTCCCTGCCAGCTGGAGAAGAGATTTGGCCACCTGCAATGGTGGCAGCGCTTGTGGCAGACAGGTGGGGAGGGCACGGGTTCCCTGAGCAGTGGGATGTGGCCTTTGCCAGCTTCTTTTCCTGTAACAGAGGAAGACACAGCCCTGGGAGAAGGCTCCTTGAGTTGCTTTTTTCCTTCTGTGCAACTCAGCAGGGCAGGGAAATGCTGTCCTGGCTACTTTCGGGTTTGGCCACTTGACAAATGAAGGAAGTATTTGGGGGCAGTGGCGGGAGGTGACGCTGCCAGGGTCCGTCCGTCTGGTTTCGGTGRTGCAAGCTGGCTTTGGCAGCTTTTCCGAGATAGGATCGCAGGAAGCGGAGCAGCTTGGCAAGGGGTAGAGCTGGGATATCCCTGGTGGGGGGACAAATCTGGTCCTGCAGAGGCCAGACGGATGCTACACCCTGAATTCTCATTACTAGTCACTGGCAACCAGTCTCCGCCCCCCRGAGGGCTAATTTTTCTAATTAGCATAATTAACATTTTTAATAAAAGTCATGCACTGTCTCTGCCACACCGGTGTGGTGGCAGCAGCAGGGAGGAGGAGGAGGTGGATTTGCTGAGCCAGCCAAAGGCTGTGTCCGTCCTGGGCTCCCAGGTGGATCCAGTGATGCTCTTTGCTCCATCTCAGGCCGTGGGCAGGACAGGCTCGGCGCTGGGAGCGGGGCGGGCACCTCTCCCCGGGTTCCTCTGCTGCCAGCTCTGCTTCACCATAAAATCCTCAGCGTGAGCTGGCCGGACACCGCAAACCCCCGAGGGCTCTGCCGGGCTCTGCAGGTGAGGAGCGTCGAGCCAGCCGTGGCTTGGGTGGGGAGGGCAGTTTTGGGGTGGTGGAGAGGGTGCCCTGCACCCATCTGGGCCCTCCAGCTGGTGAGAGCCAGCTGGTTCCCTCCCTCACCACAACCAGCTTCTGCCTGGACCCCAGCAGCGTGTGCCTCGAGAGCTGCTGCCTGGCTGGGGAGGAAAAGCATCTCTGGAGAGCTAGGAGGCATCAGGAATGGAGAACAGCATTCCTAACAGAATAGCATTTTCTGGGTCACTTCTGGGTCATGTTGGTAGGAGAGCTGAAGGCAGAGGTGTGATCAGGAAATGCAGTGCCGTGAGGTGGTGTTTGCCAKTGGGATGGAGGAGGAGGAGGAGGAAGGGTGCCATGGCCAGGGACAGTGTCAGGACACCACATACTGATGTAGCTGCCACTAGTTCATTCCAGGCTTCAGGCAAATCATTCAAATTCCCCTTCTTTGAAAAGAAGGAAAACACCACCTTATCACACACCAGCCTCGATGAATTCCCTTCGGCAAAAGCCTCCTGGAGCCTCAGATGTAGARGCACTGCAGACACGCGGCTTCTCCGGGAGGATGCTGCCGCCACCTCCTTCCAAATTACCCTCAAATTACTGGCATGTACTGAGAATTTGCCCCTCTGCTGGGGTGAGAGGGGTTTCCTCATCATCACGGGCCCGTGGGGCAATGCCACAGGCTCTGAGTATCAAGAGAGAAAAAGCATTCCTGAGCAGGGTGAGCTTGGCTGATCATCACCTTTTATARCAGCCTTATGAAAGCTCCTTCCAGATTTCTCCTGATGTTTTTGGAGCTGGGCTTTGTCCCACAGGGCATGAGCCATGCCTGCAAGTCAGGATCTCTTTCTTTTTAAGGCCATAAGGAGAAAAATAGGGAATATTCAGTACAACTGCATGGTCAAGCTGAGGGAAGTTGTTTATAGGGAGAACTAAGAACACGATAAGTTCATTGTGGCAGCTTCCCGAGGCAGAACTCCCTGGGAGGGAGGGTTTCCCTGAGCTCTTCTGTTCTGCCTTCTGCACCTCCCTCCCTGCTGGCTCCTCCTGGCCAGTCCAGCGCAGTGCCAGCTGCTGGCACCGTGTCCAGYGTGGTGTGGGCGGTCACTGTGTCTCAGCTCCCCGACCTATTTCTCCTCTCGGRCTCAGGCTCTGCGGGACACGACGTGCAAGCGGCGGGAGCAGCCCCGGCACCGGGCCCCAACACCGGCCACGGAGGAGCCACCAGCCTCCCCCCGTGAGCCTGCTGCAGAGGGACAGGCAGCCTCCACCATGAACCTGGAGAAAACAGGTGAGGGGAGAGCAGGGAGGCAGTGTTGGGCACTCAGGAGGAGGG
>NW_026623510.1:603779-648474 GCF_030028575.1 Malurus melanocephalus
TGGGATGGGATGGGATGGGATGGGATGGGATGGGATGGGATGGGATGGGATGGGGTGAGGGCTTGATACCTGCCAGGGGTACCGAGGAAACCTCTCCCCTTTGGGGTGCACATTGATGTGTGGCTGTGCTCACTGTGGGAAGCAGGTCACAGCAGAAATCCAACACCAGCCAGCTGCTGGCTGGTGGCAGGGACTGATGAATTATTGAGCTGGGTGAACAGAGCAGGTGAGCTCTGGTGAACCCACTGCTGTTTCCTCCTTCCTAAGGAAAATGTAACGTGTGTGGAAATGCTTGCAGCATGCATGGCTGTGCCAGGGTGGGGAAATCCCGTGGTTTCCTGTCTTTCTCGGTCAGGATTGAATTGTGTGAGCTTGTCAGGGCACATCTTGGGAGCTGCTCCTTGCGTGGTCACCAGCTGCATCCCAGAGCAGCTCCCAATGCAGGGTGGTGGCTGGAAAGGACAGGGATGCTGGAGAAAGGGGGTCTGCATGGCAGTGGTAATAGGGCAGAGCCAAGGAACAGGTGTCTTTCAAAGGGGTTTCAGAGCATTTTGGAAAGCAGGAGGGTCAGCGTGCCCTGCCTGCCCCACTCAGACCCCGCATCACCACCAGCCAGGGGGAGATGTAACACAGGGCTGGCATCTCCTCTCCCATGGATGCTGTGGCAGGAAGGAGGTGCTGGAGCGTGGAGGAAGGCGTGATCATGGGGGATTTTCCTGCCTGGCAGTTTGACCTGCAGCTGAGTGTTGCAGCTCYGGACCTGGCTCTGCCTTGGGTCCCAGCCCAGGATCAGTGTGAATGATGTGTGCAGACATGCRGCGTGTCCACAGGAGCCTGGTGCTTCCTGTAATTTTGTCTTGTCCCTGCACGCTCCCCAAGGGGTGAAAGCTGGTGTTCCTATCAACTTCGGAGATTTTGGGGTGGGTTTTCTGTGCATTGATTTTAAAGAGAAGACCWGTCCTCTGTCTGAGCTGGGCTGAGCTTTCAGCATGGAAAGAAAGAAAAGCTGGCTCCTGACAGTGCTCATTTGGGGTATCCAGCCCATGGCAGGAYGACAAAACCTGTTGATTGCTTCTGCAGCTCCTGCTGGATAAGTTCCATTGCATGCAGTCAGCAGAGCTGTGGTTTGGTCCCAGCATTTCATCTTTTTGCGTGTTCTGCTGCCTCCTTAACTCCATTTAAAGGCAGAAAGTCYGATTCACAGACAAAAAAGTCTCTCTTTTTGCATCCAGGACATTTCCCATGAAGCAGGCGGCACGTGGTGATTCCCAGCTCCTGCCTGTGAAACCTCAGGTTTCTGGTGGCAGCAGATGAAATCCACAGCAGGCAGGGAAGGGCGCCGGGCAGCCGGGATCCTGGCCGTCAGTTCTGCCACTGCAGCGCCTCATCCCCACATTGGCAATGAGTCACGCCAGCTCATTGCTTCTTGGGAACTACCAGGTCATTTGGTAGGCTCTGATGTACGGCCAGGTTGGCTTCTGTCAGCACTGGTGGCTCTATTAACATGCAGAAAGCGATGTTTAAAATARTACTAGGAAGGTTAGAAAGCCGAACACACAAGGATTAGGCAATATGGCCATTCAGGGTACCTGTATAATTTTAATTTTGCTTCCATTATGTTTGTGTGTAATGACGCAGACTTTAATGACATGATCACACAACGCTTTTCCACCGGCACCTGCTCATTCAGAAGAAAGGCTGCCGGGGTGAATCAGCGCCGGGCTCAGGGCAGTTGTTATCTGAGCGAGGCAGCAGCATCTCGGTGTGTGATGGGGCTGTGGTGGCGTGGTGGTGTGGGCAGTGCTCCGTGCTGCAGCCTGGGATGCTCTGCTGGCTTCGCAGATCCCTTTGGCTCCCACCCAGCTGACCCCACCGTTAGCCAGGCCCGCTCTGCTCAGCGCCTTGGCACTCGGGATGTGCCTCTRACACATCACTGCGCTCTGTGGGACTCGTGCAAGGCCAGGTTCCTGTGTTCCCATCTCCAGCTCAGCCCCTGGGCACTCACYGTGGCTGGCACTCTGCTCCCCAGCGAGGTGGCCGGACCCTGAGCAGCTCCACCTTTGCTCACTCTGCAGGAGGGAGGCTCTGCGCTGGGAAACGCGCCAGCCTGCCGGCATCCCGGCCCTTCCCGGTGATCCAGGAGGTGATGGCCTCCATGGCACATCTGCAGAAGGAGAAGCTGCGGCTGCAGGAAGAGCTGCTGAGGCTGCAGGAGAAGCTCACTGCCCAGGAGAACAATGAGCTCTCCCTCTCACTCCAGCTGCAAGGCCAGGTATGCTGGGGACAGGGGGACACAAGGGGGTCCATCAGGGTCTCAGGCTGTGGCTTGACTGAGGCATGCACTGAGGGAGCACTGAGGCATGCACTTAGTGGCGTGTGGAAGGACTTTAGGATCTCCATCATGGAGTATCTTCTTCACTGGGGTTCCTGAGCCCTGACTGTGCCTCCCTTGGGATGCTTGCAGTCCCTGGAGTGACACCACAATAGTGCTGACAAGGGTGTGTGACTCCACAGACATGGCCAAGAGGGCTTTGAGCATCAGGATGCAGCCCTGCTGCACCAGTCATGCATCTGCTCAGCAAAGGATCAGCTCATTAGACCAACCCAGCACTTTAATTTTAGTRACTTTCAGCAGGGAAAAAGTGAATCTGAAGGCACAGAGTTGTCTGACGAAGGGAAAGGTTTTGGCCACCGTGACACGCCCCCCCAAACCATCTCCTGCACTGATGCAGGCACATCCTCAGCACGAGCACTTGGGTCGTCCCAGGGACATGGAAATTTTGGCTGCTCGTAAAGGGATTTGCATGTGGCTGTTGTGGAAGCTGTTGCAGTCAGGTTCTGCTTGTTCCACGGGTGTCAAAAAGGAGGAGGTAATTGTCCTGCATTTGGTTGGCATGCTCTGCATGACACAAGCRTGAGCACAGCAGGATCCGGCCCTGCGCTGGCCAGTTCGGCAGTGAGCGCAGCCAGCGCCGGCCGGAGGGAAGTGCTGGCCCAAACTTCCAAAACTTTGGGATGGCCGGGCCACGGCTCGAGCCAGATCCCGCTGCCAAGGAGTCCCTGTCACATCCAGAGAGCAGGATGCAGCTGGAGATGCCCGAGCAGGTAGGGGATGGAGGAACACTGGCGTTTTTGGGYGCCACAGAGCAGGGAATGGTGGGCAGGCTCCGGCGTGTGCGCYGACTGATTGGGCTGGCGGCTTTCCCGGAACAAGCTAGGACTCTTTTCTTCTCAGTACCTCCCCTCTCTTAAAAATACTTATAAAAATACTTCAATAGTCTCTCTCAGTGGATATGGAAATGGGGTTTTTCCTCTCAAGCACTCGGCACTCGCTCGGCCCCCAGCCATAGTGGGGGAGATCTGCTGCAGAGGGAGGGGACCCCAATCCTGGCTGGGAACAGTCACCTTCCCTTCTCCTGTAGATGAGCAGCTCCAGCTGTGCTCCAGCTCCTGGCTGTGCCCTGCCAAACACAGAGCACACGGAGGGGCTGCCCTCCCTGCTGCCATCTCTGCAAGGGCGTGGCTTCATAACTTTCCACATTAATTACAGCCCCATGTCAACACATCTGCATTGGTTATTAATCAGCAGTTCCTAAATTATGGTCCACGGAGGGCCGGTTGCTTGCTGGTTGTTGGGATGGAGCAATATCCAGGCGCGTCCCAGGGAGAGGTTTGGTGGCTTTCTGGAGCAGGGAAATCGAGGACTGGGCTAGGATCTGGGGAATGGTGATCAAACATGGTGGTCAAGCAAGGGACAGAGCAGATGGGCAAACCCCACTAAAACACAGCCCATGAGACTGCTGCTATTTATTCCAATTTTGGAAGAGCCTCACTAGTCTCTGCACAAAAAAAGATTGAGGATTTCTGAAATCCACCTGGTTTTGCAGGGAGGGCAGCCTGGACCCATGGGATAGGGACTGATGGGGAGCATCCTCCCGTGGGACTCGGACATGTGGCCTTCTTGAAGAGCTCTTTCTCCCTCTTTGTACCAAGATCACTTTCCTAGAAAGAAAAATAGAGAAGGTAGAGCACAGCTSGTTGTGAGGGCAGGACAGGGCACTTCTGGCTCTTCAAATACAGTTACGGATAGGTTTGTTTTTTGCCTTCTCCAAAGATGATGCCTTTTTTTTTAATAATGGTTTCTGCTAATGCTCAGCATGGACAAATTATACCCATGGTTGAACAAGGTCAAAGCAAAGCTCTCATTAACTCTCGTTTTAATCAGCTCGTGTGAATCAGGCGCTCAGAGCCAGGTGGAAAATTAAAGCATAACGAAARTGTGAGCCAGACTGGACGTTGTTGGCCGGGGCGGCACCGCAGGRTCTCCTCGGAACGCTGCTCAGGTGCCTCCCAGTTAACCCAGTCTGTATCAACAGGTGGAAACTCTGAAGGCAAAGCTCCTGGAGCAGGCACAGGAGATCAACCGGCTGCGCTCGGAGCTGGTGAGCTGCCCTTGGGATGGGACTGAGCCAGCCTTGCCCCGAGGGATGCTGGAGCTCTGGGTCACTGAGGAGGAAGAGGGACGGCGGGATGGACAGAGATGGATTAAAGCTCCCCAGGGTCACATCAGTGAGAGTCAAGAGACATTGAGGGACAAAAGCGTGGGGTTTTCTGTCCAATGCAATATCACAGCAGTGACCCTGTGGTGGGAACTGAAAGTCCCTGTGTGGGTTGGGGCTCCCTGCGGGCAGCAGGAGGCTCGTCAAGGCTTGTCAAGGCTGGGTGATTCCCAGTGGGGCAGGCAGTCACTACCGGGGAGCAGTACTGAGGGCTCCTCCATGCAGTGGGATGGGGGATCCATGACGGCAGCAGGCCGTGGTTCCCTGGGGTGTTTGGTAATTCCATGTCCCTCTCCCGGTGCAGGGCGGCACGGATGCGGAGAAGCACCGGGATCTGCTGGCGGCTGAGAACGAGCGCCTGCGGCAGGAGATGAAGGCGTGCGAGGGGGAGCTGCGGGAGCTGCGGCGGCAGCAGCAGGCGCCGTGCCGGGACTGCCCCCACCTGCAGGTGGGTCACCGGTGGTGGCGGTGGTGGCAGCAGGGTGACWGGCACCTGTGGGTGACATGGCCTTGCTGTCCTGTCCCGTCCTTTGCCAGGAGAACGCCGGGCTGCAGGAGCAGCTGTCGCAGCTGCAGCGGGAGGCAGAGGAGACGCGGGCCAAGCTGGTGGAGCTGGACCTGGAGGTGCAGCAGAAGACGAACCGCYTGGCTGAGGTGGAGCTGCGGCTCAAGGACTCGCTGGCTGAGAGAGCYGAGGAGGAGGAGCGGCTCAGCCGGCGGCTGCGGGACAGCCAGGAGACCATCGCCAGCCTCAAGTCCCAGCCCCAGCCGATAAAGGTGAGCACCACAGGGCTCTCYGTTTTTCCTGATTGGGCTGGGTGCCTCATGGTGGGTACCCTACAAGTGCCACGTGTCTCTGCCCTGAGCACAGCAGCACAGCACCATGATTTCCTAAATTATCTCCCCCTGGGCCAGCAACAGCTCCATCCCAGGGCCCTCAGCTGCTGTTTCCCCAGTACACCCCATCTGTGGGTGCTTTTCCCTGCAGTACATCATCAAGACGGTGGAGGTGGAGTCAGCCAAGGCAAAACAAGCCCTGTGCGAGACCCAGTCCCGAAACCAGTACCTGCAGGAGCAGGTGGGGATGCAGAAGCAGGTGCTGAAGGAGATGGAGCAGCAGCTGCAGAATTCCCAGAAGACAGAGGCTCAGCTCCGAGCTCAGGTCTGAGTGCAGCAGGTGTAGATCAGAACTCACTCAGTGTTCTCTGCCTGCCTGGTGCTCACCAGGTGACACGGGCTGGCAGCAGGTGGGCACTGACTGTCATCCCCCACTTGCTCCTCTCCCAGATCATGATGTACGAGGCCGAGCTGGAGCGAGCCCATGGGCAGATGCTGGAGGAGATGCAGGCGATGGAGGAGGAGAAGAACCACGCCATCGAAGAGGCATTTTCCCGCGCCCAGGTGGAGATGAAGGCGGTGCACGAGAACCTGGCAGGTGAGGAGGGTGCAGGGGACTCACAGGGTTGCCTGACCGGTGTTGGGATGCCATCACCTGCCCCTCACCCTGCCTTGTGCCCGCAGGTGTCAGGACCAACCTGCTGACGCTGCAGCCGGCACTGCGCACCCTCACCCACGACTACAACAGCCTCAAGCGTCAGGTCCGCGACTTCCCCCTGCTTCTCCAGGAGACCCTGCGCAGCGCCAGGGCCGAGGTGAGCCCCCTGGGACCACCACCCAGCACCTTTCTGTGCACAGTGGGGTGCTGGGGTGTCACTGAGCCGCTGGTCTCCACTGTCCCCAGATCAGCCAGGCCATTGAGGAGGTGCACAGCACCAACCGGGAGCTGCTGCGCAAGTACCGGCGGGAGCTGCAGCTCCGCAAGAAGTGTCACAACGAGCTGGTGCGGCTGAAAGGTGTGTGGGGTGTCCCTGAGAGGGGACAGGAGGGACAGGGAGCATCCCCATAAGATGGTTGGGTTGGCTGCAGGATGCTTCAGCCCAGCCAGTGTTTGATGGCTGGCTCCCTGCTTCTCCCCYCAAGGAAACATCCGTGTTTTTGGGCGAGTCCGCCCCATCACCAAAGAGGACGGTGAGGGCCCTGAGGCAGCCAATGCTGTGACCTTTGATGCTGACGATGACGCTGTCCTGCATCTCCTGCACAAGGGGAAGCAGGTGTCCTTCGAGCTGGATAAGGTCTTCCCCCCACAAGCATCCCAGGAGGAGGTGGGTGCTGTCATACGCAGTGCCAGTGTGAGGGGGGGACACAGCCACCTTCTCCTCACTCTCCCCTGTCTCCCCCAGGTGTTTCAGGAGGTTCAAGCCCTGGTTACCTCCTGCATTGATGGCTACAATGTCTGCATCTTTGCCTATGGACAGACAGGGGCAGGAAAAACCTACACGATGGAGGTGAGTTTGCTYGGCTTTGCTTCCATGTTCTTCCTCAGCTTCCCACCCTGTAGTGCCCAGTCTTGGCACTCAGGCTGGTGGCTAGCTCAGACCTGGTGTGCACCAGTGATGGTCACTGCTGCTCCACAACCCCCTGGGCTTTGCTTCTGCTCAGAAAAAAAAAAAAATGCAAGAGGATGTTTTTTCCCCGTTTCTTACCCCAATCCATCAGGGGACAGCAGCAAACCCAGGGATCAACCAGAGGGCCCTGCAGCTCCTCTTCTCCGAGGTGCGGGGCAAAGCGGCCGACTGGGACTACGCCATCACTGTCAGCGCTGCTGAGATCTACAATGAGGCTCTCAGGTACAGGGAGGGGGAAGAAGCTTTTTTGGACATCACCCCATGCTGCTCTCCCCCACATCCCTCTACCCCTGCCTAGGCCTCAMAGCTTGTCCCAGGGCCCTGGGCACTGCATTTGGCCATGCAAGGATTTATTTTTGATTTATTTTGGTGCTCACTGCCCTTCCCATGAGCTCCATTGCTTACACAGGCTCCCAGCTGTGCCATCACTCCCACTCCCTGGCCCTGGTGCAGCAGCCGGGGCATCCCCCCTTTCCCCCCCCGCCCTTGCCCATAGATGCTATATTTAGGAATTTGTAACTGGGAGCTGAGAAATATTTTCTTCTGCTGTCCAGCCACAAGAGGGGAGGAGCTTGGGAGCACATCCATGAGAATAACTGGGAACAGGGATGGCAGCATGGTCTGAGTTGGGTGAGAGAAGGCACATAGGAGCCAAGAGAGTTGAGGTCTATAAATAGGSTGTGCAGCTTTCCCAGGAAGAGACGGCTGCTCTGGCAGTGCTGGCACACAGCCCTGAGCCAYGGAATGGATGCCAGCACCCCTCTGGGATGGGAATGATAATGGGTGTCCCTTTGCCCAGGGATTTGCTGGGGAAGGAGCCACAGGAGAAGCTGGAGATCAAGCTGTGCCCCGATGGCAGCGGGCAGCTCTACGTGCCCGGGCTCACCGAGTTCAGGGTGCAGAGCGTGGAGGACATCAACAAGGTGTGGGGAAAGCGGGGGCAGTGGGCACACGAGGGTGGCAGCAGGGGTGCAGTGTGCTGGGGAGGGGTTTTTGGTGTGTGACTCCTGGATTTGGGAGCATTTCTGAAGCCACGGGGAGCAACAGACACCAAAATAGGTCCCTGAGAGTGATGTGACAGTCACTGTCCTATGGGGTGAGCCACAGCGGGTTAAAAATAAAAACGTGGGGCCCAGACAGTTCCTGAGGGATTAGTGGGATGCGGCTGTCACCRCAGTGGCCTGCCTGTCACCCCCTGCCTTTGGTGCATCACCCAGGCTGAGACCTGACAGCATTCATCACCCTGATGGACCAGGCACCCTGGGGAGGGGCTGWTCCTCAGGTTACATCCCTGGGCATCCCTGGATCACAGGGGGTGTGTGGTGGGACTGGGGCAGGCTGACCTCACTCCCCCAACTCCCTGAACTCCCCCAGGTCTTCGAGTTCGGCCATGTCAAACGGGTGACAGAGTGCACCAACCTGAACGAGCACAGCTCTCGCTCCCACGCCCTCCTCATCGTCACCGTCCGCGGCCTCGACCGCAGCACAGGGCTGCGCACCACAGGTGGGTGTCCAGGGCAAAGCCCTCAGTGGGGCGCCTGAGCTGCAGCATCTCGGGGTGTGTGGGGTGGGTGCTGATGGCAGCAATGGGGTTTGGCTGTGTGTCCTCAGGGAAGCTG
The DNA here is from genome assembly GCF_030028575.1 of Malurus melanocephalus. NCBI lineage: Eukaryota > Metazoa > Chordata > Aves > Passeriformes > Maluridae > Malurus > Malurus melanocephalus. Next base: position 612,423 of record NW_026623510.1, read on the forward strand.
AACCTGGTGGACCTGGCGGGCTCGGAGCGGGTCGGGCGGTCGGGCGCCGAGGGCAGCCGGCTCCGCGAGGCGCAGCACATCAACAAGTCCCTGTCGGCGCTGGGCGATGTCATTTACGCCCTGCGCTCCCGCCAGGGCCACGTGCCCTTCCGCAACTCCAAGCTGACCTACCTGCTACAGGACTCGCTCAGCGGCGACAGCAAGACCCTCATGATGGTGCAGGTGGGGGACACCCCGAGCCTGTCGGTATCCCTGCAGCCAGGCAATGTGTTTTTTGGAATGTTTGCTCCCTTGTCCCAGTGCTGGAGGCAGGAGCTGGGATGGAATCAAGGGACGGGGCTTGCCCATGGGGACATGATCCAATCTGCAATCAGGGTGCCAGAGGCAGCTCTGTCCCCGTCTCTGCACATCAGATGAAGCCAAGGGATGGGGAATTAACTCAGAAGTCCACGATCCTGTCTTCCCTGCCTGCACATGGATGCAATCCCTGGCACAATCTCCTCGTATATTGTCATCTCCCTATCCCCTCAATTGCTGGGAGGATTTTAAGCTCTGGCAGCTCCTCCACCCCTGCCCTGTGASCCCCCAGTCCCAGCTGCTGGCACCCACACCGAGCCCCTGCAGCTGCCACAGCTATTTCCGACTGTTCCTCGCTGTGGGGCAGTTGGTGACAGGGAATCCAGCTGGCTCAGACACTGGCCCAGGCGTGGATGGACGGGGCTAGCCTGGGAGCGGCAGGTTAATAATAGCATCTCATCAGCCAGCAGCAGCAGGTTTCYTAGGGGGGGAGCCCCTGGGGTGCACAGGCAGCTGACAGGGTGACTTTGTGCCTGCTCCTCCCTSAACACAGGTCTCCCCTGCTGAGAAGAACACCAGCGAGACTCTGTGCTCCCTGAAGTTTGCTGAGAGGGTTCGYTCCGTGGAGCTGGGTCCTGTCTCCCGCAAGGCTGAGCTGGGCTCCTGGCCCAGCCATGAGCATCTGGAGGTACCCAAGATATTGCTGGTGCCCTTCCTCTTTACCCTCACCCCAGGGATCCCCCCAGACATGGTCCCTCAGAGTTGGRTGTTCCCCTGGAGCCACCTTCACTGGAGACCATCACCTGCTGGGATGCAGGTTGTCCCCAGATTGCAATATCCAGCCAATGCTTCCACCTTGGCTGTTCYAAGCCCCGTTTTGCAGCAGCCCCATGGTATCCCCCGAGAACATTTGGACACCACTATCCAGGCGTGCACGATCTGCCTGTGAGCCCATCCCCATTCCTTCCCTGGGGGCCTGGCATGGGCTGACCCTGGGGCTGTGTCCCCTCTCCTCCCAGGGTGACTCGCCGGGTTCCACAGCACCGCCTGGCCGGGGCCATGCATCCCCCAGCCCGGGGCAGCTTTCCAGTCGCTCTGCCTCCATCCGCAGGAAGCTCCACACCTCAGGTGGGTGGTGGGACACCTTGGGAGCCCAGACAGGGTCCCTCGATCCCCAGAGGCTCCAGCCACCAGCCTGTGGCAAACATTGTGCAGGAGAGTGAGCAGATTTATAGTCAGCTCATTAGTTAATGGCTAATTGGTCACAGTTAGAACTTCCCCAAGAAGTTCTGGGTGCAAAACCACTGCTGGCGGCTCACGGGGCAAGGGGAGAGCAATGCTACCAGGCTGAACCTCTCTCCCCTTTGATTTCAGCCTGACTTAGGGGCAGCTGTGGCTGCCAGGTGAGTGCCTACGGCTGGCGCTGGTGGAGGGCTCTGCTTCGCCCCGCTTCCCAGGCAGGGCAGGGCTGCYGGGCTATGCAGGGATGCTCCTGGGGGTGCTTGTGGTACCAGCTCCTGCTACAATGCCACCAGACGGGGCTGGGGCACTGGTGGCTGTGCCCCTGCCTGCTATAACCCATGCATGTCTTCCCTCAGGGAAGCTGAGGCCAGTGCCCCTGTGACAAGTGCCAGCCACGGCATCAAACCCGCTGCAGGACCCAGCCCCTCACGGTGACACGGAGATGGCTGCTGGAAGACATGAAGGCTTTGGTGCTGTTCCTTTGGCCACCAGGACCCGAGGGTGATTGCACCTCTCACCGTGAGCAGCATGGGATCARGATCTCCCAGCAGCCAGCCCCCACTCTCTAGGTGGGGGACAGTGGTGCTGGGCAGAGATCTGCCCCCTCAGATGCTCAGCTCTATGAGTTAATTTTTAYGGGACAGATGTTTCTAGCCAGAGCAGGGAGTTGCTGGGTGCTCCCTCCATCTCTCCAGCTTAGCTTTTACAATGAAATCTGGCTGGAAAGGGTGCTCAGAGCCAGGCCAGCCCAATGCCATACCTCTGCTACCCCCACAGGGCCAGCCTGGCCACAGCTCCTGCAAGRCTGCATCGGGGCAGTTGCCCAGTGTCTCAGAGCAGTGCTTCCTCCACGTTAAGCCACAAAAAATCCCAGCAGCTCATTTCCCTATCAGTTTCTCGAGCCCTGTTGTTGCATGAAGGCCCCCGGTGCTGTGCATGAGCCGAGCTGCCCTTCCTCGTGGTGCCACGCTGGCTGCCTGTGGGACACGGCACCAGGGGGTTGAGCAGTCTCGAATGAAGCTATTGTAAAGTTATTTACCAGTTGTCTTGTCAAGAGAGATCACAGTGTGGTCGAAATGAAAGTGTTTGAAATATTTATACCTGTTTACATGGTCTTGGAATGGAAAACTAGTAGAAAACAARCAAAAAGACCCCAAACCTCCAGCCCAAAAGCCTCTTGGCTTATTATGGGGATGGTGGTTGGCAGGGGCATGGGAGGGGATGGCACTGCCCTTGGACCTCTAAACACCCACCTGTGGGTACGTTTCCTCCTGCTGCAAATCCCTGCTGGATGCACTGATGGCTCTTTCCACCACAGCCCTCTCCTCTTGCGCTTCCATGGCGTATTCTATTTAAAAACAAAAARAAGGGAAGAATAAATTTAGCCTTTTGTAAGATTAGATGTTTCTATGTATTTTAATAATTAAAAAATATCATTTTTTGTAACAAAACTTATTTTAAATAAACTGTTAAAGCCAGTCCTTSTCAGCTGCTGTTCTTGAACCCTGCTTGAGGTGGGGTGGGTCCTTCTTCCCTCCTCCCAGCATCTCCTGTAGGGCTGGAAAAGCCCTTCATATCCTTCTCCTTGCAGCTGCCCCCTGGCCAGCCTGGCAGCAYAGTCCCCACCCCATTTTGCCATAATCAGGCTCCTGCAATTAGCGGGAGAGCGAGTGGTTAAATCCAAAGTAAGTCCCAATGCGCCCACATCCTGCTCTACCTCTTCTGCTCCACCTTGGTTGGTGCCTGGCAGAGCCTTTTCACACCTCATGGGGGTCCAGGCATGTGATTACCACCAGATGAGGCAGGAAGCAGYTGCAGAGCAGCACACACAGCCTGTGTCTCCTGGTGCTTGAAGCTGGCAGCACTCCCTGCCAGTCCTGCAGTGGCTCAGAGCCAGGGCCTCTTGTTGCACAAGCACCTCTGGAGCCACCTCCTCCAGAGCCACGGAGCAGGGCARGCATTCCCCTTTGTTCCCAGAACTTGACTGTGTTTGGATGAAGCATCAGCAATGTGAGGACTGGCTTTAGCTTTCCTGATGGCCCCAATGCACCTCCTTCCAAATGCCCTCGCTGGCTCAGGAGCTCAAAGGAGGCAGGTAGGCAGCACTGCCACTCCACCAGGATCCTCTGGAGAACTGGGGGAGGGAGATCTCCTGTGTGCAACCAGGTAAAAGGATGAGCCCCAAATGATGACGCTGCTCCTTGGGCTGGGAACGATCCAGCAGAGTGAAACCACCCCCGGGATTTCCACAAGCCACCTGACAAGTGCTGGCTCTCCTGTCGCTCACCACAGCCTCCCAGCAGGAAGGGTGAGAATGGTCAGCTTCCCCTGGGACAGGCAGGGAACAGAGCCCTGCTTTTCCTGGGCACACCCAGCCAGAAGCTGTGCCAAGGTTAAGAGGACTTCCAAGAGATTCAGGCATTTAACACAACTTAAAAAAAAATTACAAATATTTTAATAAAATTCATTATAAGTTACAGATTCCTGGAGAACAGGCTCCAGTGTATAAAATAGGGAGACAGGCTGGGAAGAGCASGGAAAGCACCAACAGGAACCTCTTTCCCCAGAGGAAAGAAGAAAGAGGGACAGAAAGGTTCTGACAGACATTTATTGGGGGAAGAAAACCAAAAACAAACCTCTAAGAATGGTCCAGTGGATGGATGTAGAAAGACAAATCAGTCCATGTCCCTCTGTTCCTCCACCCTCCCAAATCCTCACCCCCAAAGGCAAACACATATGACAAGTCCTGTTTAAGTCACATATTTTAACAGGTTCACGTAGACCTCAGATCCAAGCACAGTCTGAAGATACTGATCTTCTGCAGCCCTGGGTGCCAGCAGGGATGCCTGAGAAGCCAAGAGGAAGACTCTTGGTTCAGGTCCTTGGGATGCACTGACACAGTGGTACAGTRCCATGTCAGATGATGCCAAAGGGGCTGGTCCCCGATGACAGCTGAAGTCCCTTCTGTATGGAAAGGGCATCCACCCCACAGCAGGCGTTTGWGGGGCAGTGGCTGCAGTCCTCAGCAGCTGCACAGCGAGAGCGGGGCCCTGACCCACAGGGCCAAGCGACAAGAACCGACAGCACAAGCAGGAAGGAGGGGTGACAGCAGGCTCAGAGCCCTCCTGCAGGGACAGGCCAGCACACAGAGCAGCCCAGAGCTTGATGCTGAGATGAAGAGCTGAAATGAAGCAGCTTCCCTACAGGGCTCTGTGGGGCCCTCCACCCACCAGGGCCCYTCACACAGCACACATCTCTCCACTSGGGTCCTCCATCCAGCCCAKAAGGCACCAGGGCTGGGGGGGTGACCTGGCAGCCAGATTCCACTTCCCTGCCATGCTGGAAGAGGGCAGGGGGAAAAGACAGATGCACGRAGAGATCTGAAATCCAGCCAGACCACAAGCAAAGGGAAGCTTGGCCACCTGTATTTGTACACGAGGAGGTGGGGTCTGTTAGTCCAGGACAGCCATGAGGAGAAGCAGTTCCCGAAAGGCACTACCATGGCGGCCACTGAGCCCAGATTTGTTTTTGACAACGTTGCTGATGTTCTTCAGCTGCTTGTAGCACAACTTGCATTTCTGAAGCCTGAAAAAAAAATGACAGCAGACACAGCATGAATCCTTAGTTGTCTGAGGTGTGGCTGTTCCTGCAGTGCCAGAGAGGCAACTCAAGCAGGAGAAAAAAGCCCTGAAAATGGCCTGAAAGAGGCTGAAATATGAGCACAGCTCTGCAAAAACACCAGGCATTCAGCCCATGTCCTGATGAGACAGGAGAATGGCATCCACATAAGGGCTCTTTCACCCCTCTTCCCCCTTTGGCAGTACAGTCCAAGGAGGAAGGAGGTGCTGTTTTCCAAAGGCCAGTTTTCAGAGCAGAGCTATCCCATGAATGAACTGGAAATCCAGGGCCTGGTTACCAACTGCTGAGTCTTGTGAGGCAGAGGGGGAAGTTACAGGGTGGTTTTACTCCCGCTGCTGTTTTGGTATGATTCAATGCACAGAGACAAAGGGAAAAGCAGTCCTTGGCCTTCTCCTCTGAGCAGGAGGGTTTGCTGYTTGCAAAGGGAAGGCATGTACAGTCTGGTATCAGAGCCTTAATGCAAGGRCAAAGCTCACCCCAGAGAAAGGTTGGTCCCAACAGGGAGCAAGCAGAAGCRTGTGCCTCACCTTTCCTCTCTGCTGATGTCCACTCCGACAGAAGGTGGTGCAGCGAGGATGTCTGTGATGAGTGGCAGGAATCTCTGGAGAATGAGTTTCAGGGATGTGCAGCCTGTCTGCACGTAACTGAAAAACAGAGAGTCGAGTCTCTCATGAATCTCACTCCTGTTCCCCCCAGCAAACAGCCCTCAAACGACCCCACTCCACCACCTGTAACCAGGCAGGGAGAGCAACAGCCAAGTACCAACAATGCATCTTAGTTCCAAAGCTTTCACAAAGCGAGCCTGTTCCAAAGGTCCTGGCACATACCCTGCCAAGTGGGACCTCTCTGCTCAAGGGCAGAGATGTCCTGCCAAGGGAACCTGGCAGAAGCTTCTCTCCCAGAAGAAAAGAGCAGAAACTTCATCTTAAGAGAGAGGCTTYATTATTTTTCCCCCTAAGGATGAGTTTGCAGGGCCATTGAAGGACTTCATTCCCCTTGTCCCAAGCTAAAAGCTTCACTCCCATTGGTGTGCAAAGCCCATTTGTTTTACATGACCCCTTCTGGCTGCCAGAGCTGTCTTCAATCCAACACACCTACACCAAATCCCACTATCCTGCTCTTCATGCCCACGCGTACCTTCCATATCTTTTCCCATACACACCTGGCAACTCCATCATTCTTTTCCAAGCATCATATCAGCATGATACTGTATCTGCAGTGATTTCTCAGGATTTTATTTCAGGTACAAAATGCCCAGCAGAGCTCCTTATCTCTATCTACACCCTGTCCCCCAAGTATACCATGTTCTTGGGGCCTCACCTTTCATATTTACTTTGGAGTAGYTTTTCTATCTGTGGAAGGACTATAGTACACAAATCCAGCTTCCAGAGAGATCTGAAAAGAAAAGGACATAATGTGAGATTGGAGACTGAGGCTTTACAAAGCTGAGCCGAGTCAAATAAGACTTCCTGGCAAACGCCCAGGCAGAGACACTCAGGTTCACTGAGCAAGTTCACTGACTCCCCCTCGTGAGAGAAAGTGGCAGGTTCTGACATATTTCATTGACTCCMAGCAGAATCACTTTAGGAAGCCTCAAGACTTCGATTTCCCTTAGCCCCAAACAACTCCAACAGATCCTGCACTGCAGACTTGAACATGTGACTACAAGCACAAGAATTTCATGCTGCYATGGCCCACTGGACACGAGGCAGGTACAAGGCAGAACTCCCAACTCTCAGYCAGGCAGCTCTTGAGCATCCCAGGGGCTGTCCCCACTCAGGACTCACGCTTTTTGGTTGACAATATTCAAGAGATCCACAACAACAGACAGATCATTGATTGCCACTGCAGAGTCCAGAGAGTTCTGGAAGAGAAGGGGAAAAAAAAGTCATCTATTGCAGAGGTCAGACTGGGCTAATGCAAATCAGTATCAAGTGCCACTTTTCCAAAACAAGGTAGAAGAAACATGAAACTGGCTAGGGAAGAGAACTCCCTCATGGGAAAGTTTTCTCCACATTTCTTTGTGACCATTCAGCTGCAGGTGGGACACAGCAGCACTCTGTGGTACACCCTTGGGGAYAAGGGCCACGAGATCCTGTGTTTTGTACGAAGCAGAATCAGCCCCAGACAAGCAAACAGAGCTGCTCAGCTGCCCCCTCATGAGCCTCAAGGTCTCTCCACATCTTRCCTTGATGTCACTGGTGCTCCATACAGCCCTCACGGTGTCCAGGTTCTTGTGACGGCTGGTGAGCACCACACACATGGTCTCGTGGCCTTTCCTGATCTGGGACATGGCTTCCTCATCCACCAGCTCCGTCTGGCTTTGGTTTTTCACAGCCTGGAAGTACAGACACCAGTAACAGAGCAGGATGGCACAGAAGAGTKGGGGCTTTCTCTGGCCTAGGTGAGAGCCAATTTTGGTGCACAGAATGTCAGCAAACACTGACGTCCTTGCAGATAGTTGTAAAAACCTTTTGAAATGGAAATGCTCARTTTGTTCTGATTTCAGTTACTTATTTTCTGCTTTTTCTACTGTGTCAATCACAAACATGTTTAAAGCTTTGGAAAAACTCTCAAAAAGGTGAATTTAAAGTAAGTTTTCARACCCAGCATGTTTTAATGAAGAAATGTTTTCACATAAATCCTATTTTTTAATGTGAAACACTTGTCTGGAAACTGCAAATTTTATTACAAAGCATAGATCTTACATAGTTTATTATATTCTCAATTTACTTCCTGCCCAGACCATGCTAGAACCACTACTTCCTTTGCTCATGTTTAGAGATAGAGCAGAGCATCCTRATGATCCCATTCTCCCTTTCTAGCACAAGGGAATACCCTCCCCAAGAGAGACCAAGAAGCCTCCAAGGTGCAAGAGGCAGAGATTCCTGTGAAATTATTATGTACGTGTCACGGCAGACACCAATTTTTAAATGAATCACTGTCTGGTACATGGAATAGTTCAGTGACTGTGTCACCTCTTGCTCTCTGCTTTGGTAACAAGTTCTTCATGAGGAGGGCTCAACTCTGCTGTATTCACACCACCCTGCTGCCAATCACAATGGGACACCTCAGAAAACCCCCTTTCTGATGCCACCCAACACAGACATTGGCTAGAAAACATTGTYCAGAGACACTTACTGGAAGAAAGTCAGAAGCCTTCAGGCCAATGGGCTCATTCCTGGCTGCAGGAATCACTGATGGCTCTGTTCTGGTCAAAGAAGTTGAGGAAGCAATAGGTGGCCTCTGGACTGGATCAGGCTGCAGGGCAAATTGGGATAAAAGCTCTAGCAGGAGCAGTCTGGCCCTAGTCTGATGACATTTATTTCTGACCTGCTTTCTYCTCACAGCAGGGTCCTCACACAGAAGCAGCCTCCAGTTTGCTAGCAAAGTTTAAGAGGCAATAAAGTGTCTCAGGTACACACCAAGATGTAATTAAGATTTGTAAAGAACATGGAGATGCCCCAACAGAAGTGCCAAATGCTGTTATTGTTATCTGAAATTAGGGCAATGGGCTGTGGCCAGCCTGAAGGCTAAGAGAGAATTCTAAAGAAGCCAGTATAATGAATCCTGGCCCATCAACTTCTTGCAATTTTGGCAACAAAACAGCCTCTGTCAAGCATTTGCAGAAACCTGGCACTTGGTTCTCTTGAATGCCCCAATTCTGAGGTGCAAGGAGAAGCATCACTGCAAGCACAAGCAGCAAACAAAACAATAAAGCCTGTTGGAGGCTTGGCCTTGGTTCTGCTGCTAAGGCAAGACACTTGGCCTGACAATGTCTGGAACTACACTTTTACTGCCCTTCAGTAAAGAAATCAGCCTGAGTAGAAATCACAAAGTCTCCAGCTGATCTTTCACAGAGGGAGCAGGAACAGCGATTCACAGATCACAGAGTACTTACGAGCTCTTGCTTTGGCAATGAGGTCTGGATATCTGCAGCTTGGCTGAGCTTCACTGCTTCCTTTGCAGTTCCAGGCTCTACCAAGAGGGAGAGAGGTGGGAAAGCAGAAACTGATTATTACTTTCAAGAGTTGAGAGCAAAGGTTCTGTTTAGCTGCAGTGAAAGGAGTTGTTTCTGCCCTTCAGGCAGCTCTCCCTCTTTTGGGGGCCATTAAGTCCAGCCCCACCAAGGGGTCACTTCCATACTCACCATCCAAAGGAGGGGCTGGAAAGGGCTCATTCCGAGGAGGAGTTCGGCCTACAGATAGAGATTAAAAGAATAAACAAAAGAAGGAGCATCCAAGGCCACAGATATGTGGTAAGTCAACCTTGGAGCAGAGAAATCCCCGAAGAATCCACACATGAGGATAATCAGTGATATAACAAGCAGAGTTATCTCCTTTGGGCCTTGACAATTGTCGAGTTTAGCTAAAGGCTTTCAGCCTTCATGGATAGGAGGGACAAAACTGACCCTGTGGTTCACTGCTGYTGTAGAGGTGTGAAGCATGAGACAAGGCACTGTCACAACAAATKATATTGAAAAAAATCCACCTCCTGTTATTGATTTATATAAGTAAATAAAAATAATTGCTATGAATTCCTCAGAAAGAGTATYTCATTTTTATCATTTATATAAAAACTAGATACAGACACTGCACAATGCTTCCTAAACAACAATCTCTGCTTTAACAAAACATTTTGTTTTTCCTTCTTTAATGAAGGCTGCCAATCTTACACATATCAAAATGCTAAGCTAACAAAATTCCCTTAATATTAATCAGGATAGGAAGGTGGCACATTTACAATGAAGCTCTGGATTCTGAGCCAGGCTTCAAACAGCATTGCACCCTAGTAAAGGTGCCACCTTCCAGCTGAGCACCAACATGATCTGTTTCAGTGCCCAAGCACAGAATATTAAAGAAAAGCTTTCTAAACTCTGTKGCTCTCTAAGCCAAAGTTCAGTTCTATCAAATTAGTTTAGCTCCCTGACCTCAAACCCAAACGTTACTCAAAAGCACCATAAACCCTGGTACTGACAGATGGCATTCTTGGGCTGGAAGATCTCTTTATAATCCTCCTGATTCTGGATCTCAGCCTTTGATTCCTTCTCATCCCGGTCRTCTTCACTGCTAGGACTGTGCCTCTCACTCTCTGAGTTGTGCTTCACTCTGCTGTGGAAAAAGGGTTGTTGTCAGGGAAGCCATATTGTCAGAGTGAGAGAGAGCACTGAGTGCCTGGAACAGTTCCTTAAAACCTTGAAATTCAAGAAGCCAGCCAACCTCCTCACCTCTGTGGCTTGCTGCAGCTCGTTGAGGGCCTCTCATAGATGCGGCGAAGGGAGGACCCKGTGGGGGTAGGTGGCACAAGAGGCTGGTCGTCCCTGATCAGCCCGTGAGGAATAGAATCTGACTTCGGGACTCTGCTGAGATCCACAACGAAGGAAGAGACTGTGCTTTGTGCAAAGGAAACTCCTATCTGCAGAGGCAAAAGATCAAGGTAATTGATCAAGGAGTGGGGTGCATACCAGTCCTTTTGAGAACAGGCATGATGGAATGACACTGAGTAACTGTGCTTGAGGATTGCTCAGTTCAGTGCTGTGGATTTTTCAGCCTGAAGTTGCCAGTGATTTATGAAAGGCTTGGATAAAACTTCTGCCAAGCATAGCTTCTAAACACTGGTCAAACTCAGCCCCAGTTCTTTCCTCCAGAAGGCAAAGAGAGACAAAGWAGAGTACAAGGCACAACCTTTGGGCATGCTGCGAGCCCTGGCACAAGCTTACAAGTCTGAACGTCTGCAAGGAGGCAGCAGGATTTTATCTCGTGTTTCACAGCTGCCTCCCCCCACCTCGGGAGCAGTGGCTTACCAGCTGGTTATTGCTGATAGATAAGTCAGCTACTTTTCCCCAGTTCACCAAGACCACATCAAAACAGCGCTCGGGCTCCCAGCCATACACACGCAGCGAATCCTGGAAGCCACTGTACAAGCAGCAGCCATCGGGGTTGAAGAGCACACACCTGGGAGGAAGGCAGGAGGAAAATCAGGCACAGCATTCCCACCTTGATCAGTCCCTGTGGATCTCTGACTACACRGAACACCTTCAGTTCAGTTTCTAACAATGAACCTTCCAATGTGGTGCTCACCTGTGCAACCTGGTGGACCTGTGCAACACCTCCAGCAGCCCRAACTTCTCCCCAGTAACATCTCTGTCTGAGGAAACCCTCCCTTCACCCCACCTTTAGTCTTTGCCTAGCACACCGCAGTAAGAATTTAATGTACCTGACAGGAGTAGCCTCCTCTTCAATGCAGCTCACAACTTGAAACTTCTCCAGGTCCCAGAACCGAACAGTCCTGTACACACAACACAACAAAATTCATTGCCCATCTCTCTAAAAATCATTAATAAAACAAAACACTAATGACTTAGTTAGAATGACTTGCACTGTTGTGCACATATGGTGACCCTATACAGAAGGCTGGTCTAACTAAGATCTACGAATCCAGACAGATATTTAGAGGCTCTAGACACTGATGGATATTTAGAGCTGACCCAGAGCTAAGAGAACACCCTGCCAGCTGAGCAGGGCTGCCTGCTGTTCACASAGGATGTCAGCTGGATTAGTGAGATGCTTGGGGCTACACATTGGTTTCWAGAGTGGCAGAAGGTGCCATCAATTTTGGATGAGAAGGGAAGATCTTCATGTTCTGCCATCACAGATGTCAKGTCCTGCTGTCTAGATGTCTGCCTCCTGCAATGGCAGGTTTAAGTTGTGTGACATTCCTATTTCTCATGTTCYTATGAGGAAGGGCATCAGGAAATGGAACAGACATATACATTTCCTTTTTTTCTCCCGCCTCTTATGTACCTGTCAGAGCTGCCAGAAGCCAAAAGGTATTCATTGGGATGGAATTCAACAACGTTTACTGGRCCGGTGTGTCCTGTAAACTCAAACATTAACTTCCCAGCAGTCAGATCCCACAGCTRAAAGGAGGAAAGAAGAGAGACTCTTGAAGAGATTTAATGTTAGAGATTTCCAATACACTTGGAATTTTCTTGCATTGGCAATCTTCTAACACTTCCCCCCTTGAAGAACAGACTCAAGTCTGTCAAAGAAAGCAATAATCAAGAAAAAAGTACCATCCCAGTCATTTAAGGCTTTATTTTGGTTTGGGGTTTTTTTCTGTTATCTTTTATTTTCCATGTAATTTGTCCCCTAGAAGTTTCTGTTTTATATTTGGAGACTGAGACAAAATATAGCAGTTCCATCTGTCCCCACAGACTGTATCTCARAAGTGAACAAACAAAAATCCAAAAGCTCTGAATCCCTTAGCAATTCCTTCTTCCTGTGCCCTAGTTTCCATTTAAAAATGCAGTGAAATAACTGGTCAGTTAATTTCATGTGAAAAACTCTAAATAGAAATCAGTCCTTCATCCCCATTCCTCCATMCTCCATGTGAAACAGCTGAAGTCACTAMTTAAGTCAATACTTTTCTGAACTCCTTCTCTTGCTCTGCTCAGTCCTGGCAGCAATTTTCAGACTGATAATCACATGTAATGTATATAACACAAGCAGAGCCAGAAATTAGTCTGGTGAAGCCATGTGCAACTCATTCTACAAGGTTTACTGAGGCCAGCATTCAGGTATCACAACTCTACCACCATTGAAACCTGAATTTTTCTGTGCACAGTCTCTCCCAGTGTGTCTGCTGGATAAGGGTATTTCAACCCACGCAGGTCTTCTGTGGGTGCTGTGGGCCACCAGACATGATCCCCATAAGAAAACTGGTCTCTGCAAAGCCATGRGACTCAGCCAAGCTGCCTAATGAACTAAGGGTGTTTATAAATGAGTGCTGGTAATGCCTGGTAAAAAGACAATCCCAGCATTCCCAAGTGCCACAAGCACATAAGGAGGATGTCACAATAAATTACCTTTACAGTGTGATCATCAGCAGCAGAGGCCACCCATTTCCCATCAGGGCTAAAGCGGAGACACCGAACTGCTTCKGTGTGACCCTGAAATGAGGAAAACAAACAGTATTTTGGCTTTTGTCTTTCAATCCTATACAACATAATAAACCAAAATCAATTAAGTGTTTCACAGAGCTCACAGCTTGCAGAACACAACACTACTCAAGACACTACACCTAGCCACACTAAATGTGTGTAATCTCTCTCATCAAGATAGGAATGCCATCARTGTAAGTATGGCAAATACAGAACTGGCTTCATTAATAAGAATCAGTTCCAAATTACAGATTTACATACAGTCAGATAGAAGTGTTCTGACACTAAGTCTCTGGTTTTTTCATGAAATTAGAAAATATTTTGGGTAGAAAAAAGCCCTAAAAATAGACCCATCTCGGTGCAGTGCGAAAATCCATCAGCAATATATAGAAACCCTCATGGATGCCCTCCATCCCCCACTGAAGCCATCCTCACTATAGCACATGATATCCATTGATATCTCATAATATCCATTTTGTATTCCCATATAGCTCACAGAGACCTGCTGAGGTTTGAGAGGCCACTTCATAAATTGTGCCAATCTTATTTTCATGCTGAAAAACTAGGAAGTTTATTGTACATAACCACATTTAGGTTKCTCACAAGTCCTCAAAAGAAATATTTCTCCCCTCTTTGCCTGAAAACTAATGAAGCATTTTACCTTGAATGTGAAGATACAGCCTTTTCTTCTTACATCCCAGAGCTACAAGGAAGAAAAGCAAACAAAGGATATGTTTGGAGCAGTATGGGGGTCCTGCCAGAACAAGGGGTCTCTGTGTCACCAAGCTTACAGACACTGCAGAACAAAAGGGCTGCTGAACCCCTGTTGGCCTCAGGGGYATTTTCTAACTTAACTCCCCAAGTGAGAATCCTGGAAGGTAATTTCTTACTATAGCAGCTCAGTTCTGACAGTCAAACACCAGCCTGACGAAGCAGATACAATCGACAGCAACCAGGACATCTGTGCTTGCTGACACCAGGTCTTGGCTGGCACCTTACTCAGAGCCACATTCCACACCAGAGGAGTCACATTCATGAGCTGGCTGTGAAAACACACGCACAGATTTCACAAGCATTCACAAACACACCTGCCCACACATGGAAATGATGATGTGCAACATCTACCAATAGCTTGACACAAAACACGTTCTGGCACTCTTTAAAACACAGACAATGCAGGTAAAGAGGGAAATCTCTAGTGGAAGACGGGTTTTACCTTAATATTGGTGTCCAAAGAGCCAGATGCCACAAAGCTTCCAAAAGGATGGAAATGAAGGCTGCAGATATTTGCTTTGTGACCTGGTAAYGTACGAAGAACTGGGAAAAGGAGAGGCAGAGCAGAGAGAAGGAACAGGGGACAAATATTTAGTAGTTCATTTCCACCAGACACCATGCAGAAGTGTAACCATATTGTATTTTATACTATAATGTGTTTTATGGAAATATGCATTACTTTACAGAAATGCATCTGACTATACCCTGGCAATGCTAAGAAACAGCAATAGAGAGCCCATGATCAATGAACCTAATGAAATTCCTGTCCTTTGGTATGGAAACCACAGATAGAACTCCAAAGGTCTCCATTCTGAAAATGAGGCAGCTGGCAGGCAGGACATCTTCCCATTTGTTACAGACAGAAAAATGGGCCAKAGGAGAAGCAGTTTTAGCCAGGAAGTGAAATGGTCTTGACCTCYTGCTGCATTCACCTCACAGACTTTTTTCACACGGCTCTGCACCCCTATCCAGGCACCACCTCTTAGGTTCCAATATTCACCCTGAACTCCTTCAATTGACACTTGCAAGAATCATCACAAAGACAGGAAATGGATGCTTAGGAAGCAGGAGACAAAGGAGTGATCAGAGTGTTTCAGCAAGTCATCAAGTAACACCCCCTGTAATTGTGGAAACCCGAAAGGACCAGTAGAACTGGTACACTCTATCCTGGCAAGCAGAGACAAATGCAGAACTCAATGCTAAGAAAAATKGCTCAGAGAGTAACAACGGCAATCCCTCTCCATCATCTGTCATCTGGAACAAGCTGATGATTCCCCTGGCAGAATTTAGCTCTTGAGCCAGAGCTGGGGTGGTCATTTGTATAGACACTGGCCCATAGGTCTCCCACTCCTCACTAGCAGAGCCAAACTATTCCATAACTGCACTGATTCTAACTGTCCRAATGACAAAAGTGCTTTTCATTATTAATGCTGCCTGTAGTTTGCCTTCTTAGCTCAGCCAATGTAAGTATACTTTCATTACACATTCCTTCTATGAACCTGTACAAAATATTCAGTCATCTTCTGATACTCCTCCTAGAATGCATTYGAGTGATTTATGATACCTTTGCAAAATCATTCTAGGATTTGAGGAAAATGCAATAAATAATGCATGACTCAATAGTGGCCTTTAAAGGATCAGAACTGATGAGTTCATGGCTTTTACAGTTTATTAAAAATTAGGTCTTTGTCTATTTATGTGACCATGGAGGAGCAGGAGAGCAGAAAAACTGCTTGAGGTAAAAAGAAAAGTCAGAACTGAAGAACGAGAAGTCAATGAACAGAGGATTCCTGCCTTTATGAAGAACCTAATAAACTTAAAACTTCCCATCTGGTTTGTGATCTTTTTATTAAAGTTGACAATTTTATGCGGAGACTCTGAATACAAATTCTATATGCCTAATTATCTACACATGCATGGAAAYTAATATGGGATATAGATTTTGACACACTCAGGTAAAAACCATAGAAACTAGTTCCTCAGATCAGTGTCYCCAGTACATGTCCAAAGTTCTGCTTGAGCATGAATACACAGCTCCACAGCCTCAGTAGAAGAGAAAAAAAGAGATGCATACAGAGACAAAACCAATGCCAGGCTCCTGCTCCTTCTTAAATCAGGAATCTTCTGGGTCAGCACAGACATTAAACATAAAGATTCTCCAAAAAGTGCACATGAGCAGAAGCAAAAACTCCTGGATGCATACCTTTGGCAGCTTCCAGGTCCCAAACTCGAATGGACCCTGACCGGGACCCTGCAACTATGAGCTTCTCATTTGGGTTGACCTGCAGACTCTCGATGGGGGTTGTGTGGCCTGTCAARCTCTGCAAAGAAAACCATTAGTCACAGTGAACAGCTGCTGGCACAGCCTTTAATAAACCACAGTGTATTGTTGYTCATACTTGAGGGTAACTCTTTAGCCATGAGTTGGGACCACCCGGCTATGCCACTGGTCCTTTTTCCTCAGCTAGCAGTATGGCAGAGCACCCTAAAGCCATCACTGCACCCAGCACAGCACACCTGTCTTCCCACATTATCCCACTTTCTGGGGCACGCTGACTAAGTTTTAAAGGATGCATCAACAGAGACACAGGTAGTTAAACATTAGGTGCGGATGCTCAGACAAGGTTGACACATTCTTACATCATAAAAATTATGCTGTGCAAGCACAATGGAACCATGTTTGCTCTAAATGGGTCATGTAAGTGTCATGAACCAGTTACAAAATCAAAACAAGAGCAAAAGCAGGGCTACTTTGAAAGCTTCACACAAGCACAGAGCCATAGGTCGCTGCCAGCAATGGATGTCAGTGATAATATGGTGTTAATACTGAAGTACTGACTTGAGGCATAAGGCAGTAATTCACATTTATGAAGTTCCTTTCATCCTTGAGCACCTGAAAGCTTACAAATTACATCAGCATTTTGAAAAGGCCTGTATTTAAGTAAAACACAAGAATATTTAAAACAACCTCTAGAAAACAAATTTCACCACTGCAGACTTTCTGCTTGCCAAACAAGCAATATTCTCTGCTTTACTCCATCCTCAAATATGTCTTTTTAAATAGCTACAGCTCTGTGCCTCCCACACACATACAGAGGCTAGGAATGCCAGCTGGAACCTGCTTCTTCTGATGGGGCTTTCTTAGGAATCCATGAGCAATTGAAATCCTCTATAAATTCCACAGCTGCAACTGCCACTGCTTAGTGAGGACCACAGCTCAAACTTAAWCTGAGTTGCCATGTTACTTGGAAAGTTCCTCTTCTCCCTCTTTCCCAACTCATAAACATCAAGAATCCTTACAATATAAACACTAAAAATTATTTCAGAGGACAATCCCAAAAATCAAGATTCTTTTGATATACAAGAACAGCATAAGCAGCTTCRSTCAGCCCCTGCMTCTCAGAAACAGCAGCTCCMAMMWYYKKKGKTYCMARGRRGSGCAGGAGAAGTRCAGCTCTCCACTCCCACAGAAAAGCTASRGAGTTAGTCCTTCAATCTGCTTCTYAAATAAGGCARTACTTCAGTYTCAAACTAGAGTCATGCTACCACCAAGGGTCTGGAAGGACACGGCTTAACTACACTATGCAAGAAGCACAGCCAGGCCAAAGGTGACGCTTCATACACTCAATGAACAGAACAATAAATCAGAYACATTCCCTTTTTAGCCTTTTTGACCCCACTTTTCCATTTTCTTCCTCATTCATACTGGCTAGAGCAATGCCTTCAATGACACAACACTATTGTACTTTAAATTAAACAAATGACAATTAAACAAATGACAAGGCACATGTGCTCAAGTTAATTTTATACGACGCTCACTCAAAGAAAAAGTGATGCAGGACAGATATCTGTTAAATATATATTTATGGTGCACTTTASTGATCACTGCTGTGGTAACCCTGCCCTTGCTAACACACTGCACCCAGCGTTACTCCTCCCCAGCCTACAGCAAACTATTGTGGCAACCTTTGTTCTGAMATTTAGGGACTGTGGCACAGGTGGGAATGCATTCTGCAGGGGATATCTCCTCCTGCAACTGCAAAGCCCAGAGTATAAAACTGGCCCCTGTAGCCTGCACTGTGTAAAACTAGCTATTCTTGTACAAAACTCTACCTTTAATTATTTGTAACCTAGTAATACATAAAGCACAATATTCATTATCTAAGTACAGGCTCAGCTCAAGCATTCCYATAATGTATCCAGAGCAGTGGTCTCACCAGGCACCCAGTTCTGTCCCTATCTTCAGCTATAATCTGGTTACACAGCTTTGTGTTGGTAAACTCTATTCACAAGTCCCACAGTCTCCACCCCAGCAATCTTCCCCCTCATTCCCTACCCTGCAAACCTCAGAATTAATATCCCCATCTCCCAAAAGCTGAAAACAGGTCTGTTCTTACCATGATGCAGTTGGGCTTGCTAACTGACCATATGTTGACCCGACAGTCATCTCCTCCAGTGGCCAGCATCCGGCCTGAACCTTTTCCCAGGACTACTGACGATACATTGCTGCTGTGGGCCACAATCTCTTCTGCACAAAACAAAGCAAAGAGTTATTACAGATTAGTATAACAATTTCCATCCCATCCCTCCAGAAGGACWAAAAAAATATTCTTCCTCCAGAAACATTTCCCAGTTTCCACTGGACAAGCTGCAGCAGCCCACTGTTCAGATAAGAAGTCACACTATTATCTTGCTTTCAACATCCCCTCTTGGCTTTGCCTGCTGCACTTGAGACATTTGCTGACCAATGCTTCATGACTCCAGTCCTCACATGGCTCACAAAAAGTGTCTTCTCTCAACTGCAGCAGCTCAGGAGCTTTTGAAGATTTGCTCAAGTGCAGCAACATCATCACAGAAGTGCTTTACCTGCAATAATGCACAGCAGCCAGAGTAATCTAGTGAAAGGCYCTCTAATCCTGCTCTAGAGAGCAGCAGCAGACAGTCCAGCCTGAGAGCAACTGGCAGAGGAGCAGCAGTACAGTTTGGTACCTTACCCAGAAAAAAGTCAGACTCAGCAGCGGGGAGAGGTGGAGCTCCCTTCCCTGAGTTCTGACAGAGGCTTTGCCACATCCCCACTAGGTAACACAGGCAAAATTGAGCACTGTAGAGTGTGCAACTGWGACAAAGGAGGGTGAATACCTATCCAAAAGGGCAATAAAAAACATGTCTGATTGATGATAAATGACTGTTAAAAACTGGGAGCAGAGAGGAAGCTCAGACATTGCAACAACAGAACTCTATGGAAACCTCATCATGAAGAAACCCATTTGGGGCAAAAAAGAAGCTGAACAAGCATCTTTGCTTAGACATCTTACAGTGGAATTTTAAATTCWCTCAAAATTTTGGCAGGGGCTTTTGGCAGATGCATTTACCGGTATCTTCATCTTACTGTTCACTTCTTTGAAAGGTCACAGGAYCTGCATGCCTAATAGTTATGAAACTATAAAAATAGTAATGTGTCTGTAAAAAGGCTAGGTAGCATCAATTCAGCTTTCATTAGGGTTGTTTGGCTGGGAGGAGCAATTTGATTGTTTTACAGGCGACACTAATCCAAAAGGATATTAGATATCTGCTAATATCACTAATAATTATAGGTACTTTGATCTCAAACTTCCAAGAGTGCTTTTAGGAAAACAAAACTGTGCAACTTTCACTTGGGCTGGAGAAACACCTTTCMAATTATAAGGGTAACTGAACCATAAATTACACGCAAAGGGCAAATCTGAAAACATGCCTGTATTGTGTTGAAAGACCAAACTTCCACATAAAAATGCTAAAACAAAGCTTGTATGGATACACAGACTAGAAGGAAACCAAAAGTACAATTAGCATTAATAGATCAACTCACTAGTTAAACTTGTAAGGACAGATACTGAGGATTGCTGCTGAAATGAGTGTCAGCAGCTCCACTTTTTCCCCTCATGATTTCCTTCTTAATAATATATTGTAAGTTTAAAARTCATTGTGAAAGCATCCAAACCTCTGTTTATAAAAGCAAGCTGATAACCTGTTTGCTTTGGCCAGAGAGTTTCCTTCGCTCCCCCACAAACCCCTTAAACCCACAATTTTTTTGTTTAATGAAGTTCTTGTCACCAGCTATCACACACCAGCCCAGTAACACTAAACTCCTAACTAGCATTGCTGAAATATCCCAAACATTCAGAATACTTCCTGCGCTAAAGTGGATGCTAAGATGGGGCAGAGCCCAGCAAAAATGTAGACCAAGAACCTCTATTCACCTATGCAGAATGGAGCTGGATAGACTTCCAGTTTTTCCTGCAACTGGAATTTCACGGATGGGAAGATAACATAGCAAACCAGCTTTCTGCTCAAAAAGATAAAAAATTCCTAAGTCAGTTATCTCAGATGCCTTCATGTTTTACTAGTCAAGGACACAATTTCTGCCAGCCAATTTCCAGACCCCATTCACTGACTAAAGCAAYTGATCACGTCCTGTTGCTACTATGCATTCCTCGACAGCCCCTGTGAAATAACTTTTCAGTGACCAGCTAGAAACTCAAAGTCAGCAACTGTCTATTGCTCCTTCAGAGGAAGAAAAATGGACATAAAACCAGTAGATTCTCACTAGCTCTTGCAAAGCCATTTCAAGACAGTGRGACACTGGCCCTGCAAAGATCACCCCATTCCTCCTGCAGCAGAGAGTTCAATGAACTTTCTGTAACAAGTGAGCATCAATGAAGGATAACCCCACAGAAGCTAARTCTGGGGCTTTCTCCCTGACACTGAG
This sequence comes from Malurus melanocephalus, assembly GCF_030028575.1. Lineage (NCBI taxonomy): Eukaryota > Metazoa > Chordata > Aves > Passeriformes > Maluridae > Malurus > Malurus melanocephalus. The sequence continues at coordinate 633,065 of NW_026623510.1, forward strand.
GGAATTCCCCACCATAATTTGGCTCTCAAGAGCAGTTTCTATTGAATGACAGCATATTCTGAGTTGCAAGGGACCTACAAGGATCATCAGGTCCTACTCCTGCTTGTTCTGCTCAGGACAATCCCACCCTCTGTCTGAGAGCTATGTCCAAACGCAGGCTCGATGCCATGAGCACCTCCCTGGGGAGGCTGTTCCAAGCACCCTCTGGGTGAAGAACCTTTTCCCAATGTTCAACCTAAACTTCCCCTGGCACAGACCAGACTCTCCCTCAGATACTGTCACTGGTCAGAGAGAGCAGAGATCCAAGCTGTCTCTTCAACACACTCATCAAGAAGCTGCAGCCCATGATAAGCTCTGCCCTTAGTGTCCTCCAGACTGAACAAGCCAAGAGACCCCTGTCGCCTTGGGTCGACATGTCCTTTGCATGCTACAGCTCTAGACACTTCACCATACTCATAGCCCTTCTTTGGATGCTCTCCAAAAGCCTTATATCCTTCTCAGACTGTGGTGCCCAAACCTGCMCCCAGGACTCGAGGTGAGGGCTGCACCAGCACAGAGCAGGACAGGACCATCACCTTCCTCGAWGCACCTCAGGACACAGCTGGCCCTTTGGGCTACCAGGGCACACTGGTGACTCATTTTCAACTTGCCAYCAACCAGGAACCCTACGTCCCTTTCTGTGGGGCTGCTCTCCAGCCTCTCATTCMCCARTCTATCCGTAAATCCAGGGTGCCCTTTGACAGGTGCCCCATCCTTCACCGATTGGGTTGTTCTTGTACTACAGTAGAGTCATGTGGGGTTAGACAGACACTTAGCCTAGTGCTGCAGCAGCTAGTCAGAAAAAACAAAGGCCATGACCCTTTTGGAAAATAGCACTGACAAGGCCATGCTATTCACTGTGCCGCTGTCTTCCAACATGACATCCAGGAGTTAAAAATTACAGTCAACAATGTAGACAGAGGGTCGCGGCACCATATCCAGAGCAGGGATGAGGTGGCTCCTATCCCTCCCCGCTCCCAGCAGGGGCGGCTCCCTCGCCCGGCACTCACGCAGCTTCCATGCCGTCTTCGTGGTGACGGCCACGGCCATGGCTCAGCGCGGCGCCTCTGGGGCGGGCAGCGCCTTCCTCCTCCCGGCGAGGCGAGGCGAGGCTCGGCTCCGCTGGCGCGTCCTACAGCCAGGCCGTGCACCGGGACTGCCCCGGCCGTCCTGCGGGTACGCGAACACGGTCACGGCGAGACCCTCCCGAGAGGCGGTGCGGCGCAGTACGAGGCCTCACTGCTGATGAACATCACGGGACGGGAGCGCTGGTCGGGGGGACGGCGATCGCCTGGACGCTGGTGGCGGCGGGGCCCGGCGGTACCGGACCGGGAGCCCCCGCCCGCCACCGCCCCACAACCGCCCCTCACAACAACCCCGCGCCGCGCCGGGCGGTTGCCCGGGCTCCGCGCGCCGCTCGGCCAATAGAAAGCGTGGGCGGGGTGGTTGCCATGGCGACGGCAGCGCGGCGGCCACTCGCACTGCGGCTTCTTGGCGGGGCGCCGCGGGCGCGGCCAATCAGAAGGCGGCGCGCTGGATGGGGGCCGCCATTTTGCGGGGCCGCCCTGAGGGGCGGGGGCTGGGTCGCTCCCGTTCCGCGGCCGGTTCGGAGCGTGGAGCCGCCCCGGAGCTTCCGTGAGGGCGGCCGCGATCATTCCCGGACCTCGTAGCTTGCTGCCTGCCGGCGGTCGAGGCCGTCGTGCYCCTGGGCTGCGGCCGGTGTGTSCCAGGAGACGGTGCCCGGGTGTCAYGGGCACAGCCCGGTGGGAGCGGGACTCCTGCGAGGGTTCTGTGCCTCTCGCCGCCCGGCTGAGGTGCGGTTGCGCCGCATGTGCGTGTTTCTCGCCGCCCCTGAAGCWAATTACTCCATCTACAGTGAAAAATCAAATTAATTTGACGCTACTCCTTGATAGTAACCCAAGAATGCAGGCTGGATTTCAAGGATCGTGTCCTTCAAACTCAGGAACGATGCATCCTGACGAGAGAAATCGGGCAAGATTGCCAGGAGGCCTCTATGGATGGATAAGGAGCTGCTGAGCAGCAGAGGAAAAAAAAAAAAAAAAAACGGGCAAGATTGCCAGGAGGCCTCTATGGATGGATAAGGAGCTGCTGAGCAGCAGAGTAAAAAAAAAAAAAAAAAAAAAAAAAAAAAAAAAAAAAAAAAAATTTTTTAAAAAAAATTTTTTTTTTTAAAAAAAAAAAAAAAAAAAAAAACAACTTTCAGAAGTGTAAATGAGGACAGGTGGCCTTGGAGGAATAAAGGGAAATTCCATGGCTGGGGGCTTAGGACTAGAAGATCTTTAAGGTCCATTCCAACCCCATGATGTTCCATGATTCTATAATACGCATTTGCTGATGGTTTGACAGCTGCTGTGTCCCTAATGTCTGTAAAAGGATTTTTAAATTAATTTACTCTGATGTCTTCTCTGGTATTGAATTAACACTGATGAGTTCATAACCAAGCATTGCACAGAGCAAGGTTTTGTCATTACAGGGCTCTAAATGAGGTCAAAGAAATGTGATATTTGTGAACTCACCAGTTCAAAACCTTTGCTTGTGCAAAACTGAATTATAAATTYGTTAAAATATTATGTTGGAAAAGTATCAATATTCCCAAATGATCCTGTTACTGATGCCAGCAGCTATGGAGCAGATCTGGAAAAGAAAAACCGTGAAAGATTGTGTATGGTTTGTTTCCCTGTCTGAAGCAGACCTTTGAGATCTTAGCTCAGACTTGAGTCTCAAACATCATGGAGTTTCATGAGGGCACAATGTAATTGCAGATGGGCTTAGAACAAAAGAGRGGAAAGAAAAAGGTGCAGAATGATTAAAATCTCCAAAAATCTGATGATAGTGAAAGTTTACTGCAGGAAACTCCAGAAAAACAATGAAGAAATCAGTCATGTTCAAGGTGCCCAGCCAGGTGAGGATTCCTGAGCAGCRTCTCTTTAGGAAAATGGTGTTTCTATTGTGCCAACTGCTTTTCCCTAGAACAAGAAGGAGGATATCAGAGGAAAATTGCAGTGGGACTTGGACTAGAGTATTTTACAGAGTAGCTTCAGTGCCAAGTTCCTAGGTGATTGACTTAAAAACCTCCCCTGGACATTGCTCAGGCAGTTATTCCCAATCCCTGCAGTGTCTCTAGAGTGTGGAGTTGGTTGCAGTGTGATAGGCAAGGGATTCATCATCCCCTCCCATGAGCAGACTCTCATTCTCCAMATCATTCTGGGAGCTCTTCTGCTCTTCTTCCAGCACCTATGAGGGAACAAGCAAYCAGAAGTCAGGGAAACAGAGAGGAAAGTGAGGACCAAGGACACACAAAAGCACAAGTCAAAATTCAGGGAGCTGAGATGAAGGAATCCACAAATTGGAGCTGATTTGTTTTTGAGGGGGGCAGAAAGTTGGAGATGAGGTGTTACAAGAAGAAGAAAACAAGGGGGATCAGAAAAAAGCAGGAAGAGGCAGCAAATCCAAATGTTTTGCCTCGCTAGAGTAAAGAGTCAAGAAGCCCTAATCATCTGTGATTGAGATAAGGACTAAAAATTCACCCTGGRGCTATTTTGTTCTTTGATCTCACATGCTAATTAAAAAAAACCATAACTATATATATACAGGCATATTTATGGCTCTTTTAAAATACTCCCCCCATAATCCCTATTATCAACTAATCATTCTTAATTATTTTCTTTATTACCTAAACAAAATAACACAGTAATCTTTCTTGGTGATGCRAGTTTTTCCAGAAAGTCAGAAGGTGACCATAGCATGACCATGTTATGTTTACCTYRGAAGGTAATTGAAACTGTGCTGACTTATACCACACTGTGTTTTGTCCCAATATATTTWAATGATATTAAAAGCTCTTCAGAGATAATTTGAGAGAGAGAGAGAAAAAGCTGACTCTGGATTTCTTTGAGTACATGTACTGAATGCTGACATTAATGAAGTGTACCTACCGTGGTTTCCTGCTGTTCTCTCTTTGCAGTGTTATACATTGAAACTGACAATTTAATATTGGCTTCTTCCTCCTCACGGAACGCCAAAATACTTATAGTCTTCGAAGAAATCAGAAGAAAGACCCCTCAGCTTTCCCACAAAATGACTGTACCTTTACATGCTTGACCTGCTAACAGAGCAGATGCTGCACACAAGAATTGTTGAATAAGATTAAATATGCATCTGTACAAATAGGTCCATGTCCTGCTGATAGATGAAGCTGATAGTGGTCTTAATTTTAGATTACTACTCTATAAAATTCTTGAATCCAATTAATGATATTAACTGATAAGAAAACCTTTCTGGAGACACAGTTTTGGCACTACTTTTGAAATTGCACTGATAGCTTTGGCTAATTCTTTATCTTATACAGGATATGCAGCACAAGGAATTGGAATGTTTTGTCTGTTGATACATCAAGACTGAGAAATTTGGCAAGGTAGTTCATGAGGTCACTAGCTTCAAATTTCTGAGAAAAATATGTGATTTTTGCCAAGTTATTCTTAATCATTACTAATATTCTGGGCTAATATGGTTGAGCATTCCCTCTGCAGCTCCTTCAGGGGTTTCTCTTTCTCAAAAAACAGGAAATCAAATAGCTGTGCCTCCATCTGCTAGAATGGTTATATTTATCACRAAGTAATTACAAAGAATATGGATCTGTTACACCATAGTGTGATTAGCAGTACATGCAAAGTATTTYATTAAGTTTTACTCTACAGTTGCTCATGCAACAAGTCAATTCAATATTTTGGATAGGATTTCCTGGCCATGCCTAGMACTTAGATATATCATTACATACAATATCCTTTCTTTTTGGTCTCATTCCTGCGCAGATGGCAGATAGGCTTCCAGACGCCCCAATTCATATATTGTCATTTTCTCTCTGAAACTCTCTTAGAAGAGCCAGAGAAGGAACAGGAAAGTGTGTAACTCTCCATAAATATATTACAGCCTACACTGTTCTTCACTGAACAGTGCCTGGGTAGTAAGACTGATAATTCAGCATGAAGACCAGCTTTGTGTCGCCAAAGTCTTAATGCAGTTTATGCTGAGGAGGCTTTGGCAACCAGTCAGCTGAAACTGTTTCCATGCCTGTTCAATTCTGACACTGGGGACACCTCCCTCTTACCTCTGCTTCAGAGTCCCGGACTTGTTGCTTCAGCTGCCTCTGGTCTGCTCTCAGCTCCCACAGCAAGTCATACAGAAGGAGCATGTTCTTGTGTTTCTCAGAGGACCATGGCTGGAAGCAGATAAATTAGTGAGAAATAGCAGCACTCTGTTGGGTGCATGGGATCAGGTACTCTGCTGGCAGAAACTGGCACAATYCTATAGCAAATAAAGCAACACTAATTTCCATCACTGAAACATTGAACCCAGGGTCAGCATGGGTTTATTAGGCTTTATTTTGATTTAGAATCCATCAGTTATGTGAGCTAGATGGCACGTCTTGCATGTTGCTGATGCTGCTGTTTAATAGTTGGAATGAAAAGAGATTAATAGGAATGTATATAAATAGAGATTAAAAAAAATGGGACTTCAGCAATGGTGTTCTGCGTATTCTCCTCGGGGGGAAATAAGAATTTTAAAAACCCATAGCATTAAAAAGAACAATCTGTATTTGTAATCTCTCTTTGATTTTTTTTAAGTGTAATTGTGCAGCATCACTGCAGAATTTACTGGCAGACTTCTGCCTCTGGTTACAGACTCACGTTGATGATGTTAGTGGGGTGACCCCTCRTCCCTAATGAGATCACTTGGCTTAATGGCAGCACTCCACTTTTTTTGGAATATCTCTCATTTAAGGCTATCTATTTATCTGCAACGTATTAAGCTTCAGCATCTTGTTCTGCATCTGCAGGGTAAATACCGGGAGATCTCAGAAATGATGGGACCCAAGAAGACCATGGCAGAAACAGAACTAGAACACAGAGTGTCTGCTTTTGCTGTTTTGTTCTCTGTCTTCTTGAAGAGGGAGTAGCAGAGGAAATTTTAGCTTCCCCACCATGAATCTGCAGAACTGAGCCCAACAGCTGCTGAACCTGCATTATGTAGGATCCCAGGGGATGTGGGATCTGCCTGATGACCAARTCTGGGAAGATGACCTCAGACATGGCTAGAGCAGGCCTGTCAYTGCCACATTACATCCTGCACTCCCAGTCACTCCCAGCATGGCAATGCATCTCTTGAGCAGTTGGTTTTGTCARCCTGGAGGTGTGCAGGTGGAATAGAGGGACAGCATGGAATATGTCAAGCTTGTAGTTCTTTCACTGACATTTCATCTTCCCTTGGTGTCATGGGATCTTCATACCTGGTATGTGACAGAGTTYTCTCGGCTCAGGAAGATTTCCTCTTCTCTCTTCTCCCTCCCTATTACTCTGCAGAAAACCACCTTTGAGGCAACGGTGTCATTAACCTCGAGATGATATGTCAGCTGGATGACATCATCTATGACCATAAAGATACGTTCCTTTACATCTTCATCAGCAGGCTTTTCTGGATTTCTGTGGAAAAGCTCCTTGATTTGCTAATGGAGAGTGAAAAAAAGATACAGAAGCAACTTAGACAACACAAAACTGGCAAGATTTACAGGTTTGGGTAAAAACCCAAGGTAAAAATTGCACTTTTCTGCCTGGACTTGCATCTCTTGGCCAACGGTCCTACTGTTCTTGCCTATGTCTTAAAAAAAACTCCAACCATATAGCTGCTTAAACCAATATGAAGTGTCTGAGCCATACATACTGCCAGATAACAGATTTCCTCCTCCTTCTGTTGTACAAACCAGACTTGATACAAGGAAGAAGTAGATTGCCTGCCTATAACAAATCAAAGAGTGATGGGACAATTCATCATGAAACTGAAATGGTATYAGTTTGGACTCAGCACACAAAATCATTTTCCTAGTTTTGAATCTTGGGAAAATTTTGTTCCAAAATCATAGGCAAATTGTTTTTTCTTTCCTCTGGCAGACACTTTCCAAGGCTTAGTTTCCTAGTTTAACCCTAGCTGCTCAGTGCAGTTCCTGACAACTGGTCACACTGGAGCACTCTGTCACAAGCAACTGTGAGACACAGCAGCTGAACAACACTTGGAGTTTTGCCTCAGCCATGCCCACTGAAAATGAACTAAAGCCTCAGGCAGTATGTTTTGCATAGTGTAAATATCACAGTGATACATATTTTTCTGTTCCTGCATTGGCCATACCACTATAGGCCGGGGGCTGGTATCAGTTTTGGTGCCAGCCGTTTCCGTTTCCGTTTCTCTTTCACCAAACTCTATGTGCCGCGTGTGCAGGAAATCTCTCCGCCCCATGAAGTACTCTGTCATCTCAGTAGCACTTTCAGAACGTTTCCAGAGGTTATCAACTCGCGCCTCATGGTAAAACTCCATTGTGTGGCCAGTCTCAGGTTCCATCGACGTATAGGAGTGAGCTAAGGGCAAATCACACATGTTTTCAGAGTTAGCATCCATAATACAGTGAACACAAGCATGTCCAGGGGAGGTCTCATTTTCTTCAGCTTTAGCAACAGATCTGATGCAGGACTTTCCCCCAGCTGCACAAGACTGAGAGAATAAACACAATCCTGAAGACAAAGTTTCAACTTCTATCAATTCTACTGATAAAAGTAGAAATGTACCACCCTGATATACATGATAACTATGTATTTAATACATMAAAAACTACACAGCTGGGGGAGCACTGCACAGGATTGCAAGCTACCAACCCAATTCTCTACTCTTCACTGGAGACCATTTTATCTATTTAAGCAATTTATCCCACARGTATCCTCTCCCCTCTACCTTTCAACTTTGGACTTTTGCCACTGCTAGAAGGGAGTCATGTGAAATCCCATCAGCTACAGTGGCTGCCCAGATGAGCTGGAATACCTTTAAGAAGGAGGGAGTGTCCTGGCTGGAAATAGTCTGTGGTCATCTTTGTTTGTTTATTTACTTCCCTCATATACAACAGGTCTTCTCGGTGTTTGAACCAYAACTTCACCTCCACTTCTTCAGTGCCTGACAGAAGACAAGTAATTTTGCAACCTTAGGTCACCCTGTTGGCGGTGACATAATTCTGATGAGCTCTCAGTGTCTGTGCCAGCAYCCTGTGCTCCACAGCTACAGTGGACATAGTATGGCCACTGGAACTGGCCCTGTGCACAGGGGAATTTTGTATGTGAATCCTAATCCACATTTGAGTAGATTAATTATACCCTARGAGGGTCTATTCCCCTCTGCCAAACAGAACTAGAGTAGTCAAGCTCACAAGTAGAACATGGCATGGCAAAGGGCTATGGATAGGCAAGAGAAATTCCATCCCAAATACTTTATGATGGTGTCAGGAGACTGGATCACCACACTATCCAAGAAGGCTGAACAGGACACTGTATGCCCAGTTAGGAATCTGCATAGTTTCTTGGACCAGCTGTTATAAAGTAATGCTTTCAAGTATAGAGATATCCTCAGGCCGTAGCTGCCCCTTTCTATGGCCCCTTTTGACACCACTGAGGAAATTAGGATAGTGATACTATTGGATCAAATCAAACCAGCCCTCCATTTCTCTGAAGACTGAAAGTCCAAGCAGCTGATCTGTGACACTGAACATTTCACTGWTGTGTAAAACAAATTCAAACTCTCATGAAAACCCCTAGCAATGCTSGAAAGTTTGGGGGCTTGACAGACAGTGAGTGGGATGAAGAGTTTGAGCATATGGTAGATAATTCCTCCACGAAATTGAAAGAATGAGAAAGCACAGGAGAGACTCTGTTAGAAAGGGGACCACCTCCCCCTTTCCATCAGCATGTCCCAAGCTCTTTGCTCAGTGTGTAGAGTGTGTTCATTCAGCCCTCTTACGCTCTGAGTCTGCGTAGACAGTGACACGTTCCACCAGCCCATCTCCATTCACATACGCTGCCCATTTCTCCTGTTTTGCTTTATTGTACAGGATCACCTTCTTCCCYCGGGAAAAGGGATTCTCAAATTCTGCAGTGGGGAAAAGAGATGTCAGACAAATTGACTCTGCTGTACTCAGATTAATAAAAAAATAATTTAAGAGGGAGAAAACCATGGTCTAAGGGATATTATGCATTCATTTATTGCATTCTGCTGCCAATAAAGCTGTTCAGACCCTGCCTGTTGTCCTTTAATGTTATAATGGTATAGTAACTTTCTTCTCTCCCAAACCAGATATTTGATAATGCAGGAGCAGTTCCTTATGCACAGCAGTAACAGAAAGACTATCCCAGGCAAAATTCCCATCTGGCAGGAAAACAGAGAGTGGGTGTCAGTGTGGGTGTGTGTCTGTGGTGGATGAGACATTTGAACCAATAGCTGTTGTGGCCTTCATCTGTTGTTCTTCACTGCTACACCTTGACTATCCTGAAGGAAGAACCCTCAAGTGAGATAAACACATCCCAAATCCACTGAAAGGTCAGCTGGGAGCAAGCAAATGGCAAAGGAAGAATACATACCTGTGTAAGATACCTTAATTTGGGCTACCCACGTCAGTGGCATCTCAAAAGTCATGTCTATTTCCCCATCTTCCTGCGAAACAGAAGCAKAGATTTGTGGTTTTGGCAGCATCTCTTACTGTGCCAGGAGGCATTTTGGTTCTGGTGAACTGCAGTGATGCTTCTAGGGAAATGCTTCTATATGCAGCATTTTTTTGTATATTAGAGGACATAYATTATTTCTGCATTTTGTTGGCACCTCTACCTTGCAGCCAGGAAGGGAAGGTGAGGAGCACAGAAAGAATGTTCAGAAAAATCTTATTCTGTATGTTATTTTTAAAATTTTTTTCACCCCAAATGTCAATGCACTGGAGGCTTGCCAAGATCCCTGGCCACTTATGACACCTGAAGTACCACTTGGAGTCCTGCTTCAGAAAGCATTAGAACTCTTCAAGATTGAGAAGGAATCCAAACSTGGCAGAGCAGAAGGGATCTGACCTGGGGAGGGCAGCAGGCAGGCAGATATCCAGGGGCCTATGGACATGCTGGTTCCATGTAGTGTCMCCACTGCACACACACTGCACAAGAGCATCGCTTGGGTCACTCACCATGTCATCMGTGTGTTTCTTGGGTGACTCAGTGGGTGACTCAGAAGGCTTGTCGCTCTCTGCAAACATCATTTCCCAACAGATAGAATTACTCAAGTCAAAGCTGAGATCCTAGGGCATACAGGAAAAACTTTTAAATACRGGGCAGAGTCAAGAGCCTGACACTAAATTTGGCCACTGCATCAATGTATCTGTGGTGCTCTGGATCTCAGAGAGTTTAAGGTTTCCAGAGATCTGGACCTCAGTGAGGTGAGTTCCTCAGACCCTTGGCTGGCTGGTGGGACCCCAAAGGCTCTCCCTGTTCCTGGAGACTGCAGAACTCCTTCCTCAGGGTGCCTCTTCTACAGATGAGAGGAAATGGCTGGAAATGTTTCTGTCTCCTTCCTCAAGGCAAGCATGGCCCCAGGGCAAGCTRATCTATCTCAGACCCTCCCCTCCCWGACTTTGCATCTGCTGGGGAATAGCTGAGGTGTGGGAAGAGCCTAATCAAGACCTTACCTGCCTTGAGCCTTGCCTGACAGGCCCAAAACATCCTCTGCCACAAAAGCTGTTGATTGAGAAAATGAGTGCCTAGCCAGCCTTTAACCCTGAAATTCTAGCACTGTGGGGATTTAATGGATGTGATCTGTATTTGCTAGCTCAGAGTCTGGGATGTCCTGGAGTAGTTTCAGAGTCTATGTAATCAGAGCAACMTGACCAAAACCAACACAAGGAATGGCTAAGTGGAAACTGGACTACTGTCTTGGAGTTCCCCAGGACTCAGGTTAGCCCAGTTGTCCCTCACATCCCCAAGGTGCTAAGGGCTCCCTACCTTGCAGCCTTTCCGGCAGTCCTGCATGTTCACCCAGTAGTTCCTGTGGTTCCAGATGCTCTCAATCCCAAGAAAGCACTCATCYGTGGTGCTRTGGTCATTTCCCGTGAAKGGGTTGATAAAGAAGGTCTCAGGAACCTTCCTCTTCCCAGACAGAACCAGAACCCACGCGTGCACCCGTAAGCCGTGCCAAGGGTCTCTCTTGGGTTTTTCTACCTCCTGCAGCACAGAGGATAGAGCAGTAATTACTGCCATTTTATTGCCATTTTAATCCAACCCAAGGGYAATCTTATCCTTTCCTCTGCCCACTTTTAAAGAACTCCAGGCTCTTAMTGCTCTTTAAGAGTGAGGTAGTACATACCCAGCACTTATGCTTGTACCAGCACTCACTGTGCTCCAGGAGGCCAAGTGCTCATGGACATGATCAAGGTCATGTCATACTTCACARAGGAGGATGTGAGCTCCTCCCTTTGGCCATTTTCTGTGTCTCAGCTCTTCTTACTGGAGCTCACAGTAAGGAGGACCTTGCTAACTCACCGTGACCACCTCTTCTTCTCTTTCCTCCTCTTGAACATCTTCACTTTCTTCCTCTTTCTTGGCCATATGYTGAAGCTCAAACTCGCTCTGTGGCTCTGAAGGGTACTTAATTCTATACTGGTTGGGGTCAATCTCTTCTGGTACCTRCAAAAGCAGGGTATTACTATGAAACCCAGCAGAGGTCAAGAGAAGGAAGTAAATGTATGGCTTACAGGTACCTCCCAATTCCCAACACTTGGCAGTTTGCAATATTGCACCTGGTGAGCAGAAATTCATTGAAGCCAAAGAGGCCTTATAAGGAACTTTAGAAAATGGCTCAAAGGATTCCTTTGGTGAGGTCCCTGGTACAGACTGAAACCCAGTGTGGACCTGAAACTGTTCCCCCGAGTTCAGCTCTGGAGCTCACTGGACACAAATAAGCTGAGCATGCATGCTGGGCACCTCCCTGCCCACTCACTGCAGATCTCACCTCTGGTGGCTTCCTGAGCCGTGGGCACACCTCTTGAGACTGGTCCAGGGAGCACACCGCGAGGGTGGCATATCCATTTACACAGTAGGCATCGTAGCCAGCCCCGATCAGCAGGGAGCACAGCAGCACAGCRAAGTCAAAGCAGTTCCCTCGCTGGTATTTCAGGATGGTGGTTGGGGAATAGAGTGAACTGGGCTTGAAACAGAGAGATGCATGTTCACAGTGCTTGTCTGGTGGAGCTGAAACATGCACCAGGCAGAGAGCAAGRGAGAGAGGAATTGCCCACACCCCTGGGCTCTGCACCCATAGGGAATCTGTTATATAACATTCCTCTGAAAGCCACAGACTCTGAAAGTCCCCTCCAAAATAATCTGAGGAAATTCTGACCTCAAATCTGATGACAAAGTTAATCACAGGAAGAGAAGGGTATGACAAATTTATCAAACTGCTGAAAACCTAATGCTAATCACAATCCCGGAATGGGACTTCCTTCTGTTCTGTCTACATCATTTCCAATGAAAACACCCATTAGTTAAATTACAGTTCACAGGAGGAAACATATTTCCTTCTGTCCCTCGTGGAGAGCAAGAAAAGGGATCAATACACACATACTGCACACAGAGGGGTTCTAATCCCACTCAGATCTCAGATATCACCTAAAGTGATCAAGGTAGTCTCTGTCTGCTAAATGGAGATACCTTCTCAGTGGTCACAGAGTGCCAGAGCTCCCCTTGAGACCCTGGGACTCTTGGGACAGCCCCTGGCTGGTGTAGATTGTTTGGGTCACTCTGCTGTCCTTGCTAGCAAGGACTGTGTTCTCTTTGTCTTAGCTGATTCACAGCAGCCACAGTGCCTCCCACAGTGCACCAGCTGGTCATCTGGGCTGGCTGAAAGCACGGTCTGGTCTTGAAGAAATGCTGCTTAATTATTTAAAAGGTACCACACTGAACAAGCCATGCAATGAGACTGTGAGTCCAACAGAGTGCACAGAGTCTGGGAAAATCAGGGGGCTGCCTAAATAGTGAGGGGATTGTGGAAGCGTCAAAGATCTTCCCACTATCCTGCTGAAAGGCCCTTCTGTCACCTCTGTTATGTCTCTGATGGGACTGCAGCCCCTTTCTTACCAGCGTGATTGGGCACTTGAGGGGCTCCATGATGAGGTAATCAGAGACAAAGGTGGCACAGCCTGCCCAGTAGTACAGCTCTGGAAAAGGCAGCAGGGTTGGCCTCACTGTTGTGCTCACAAACTTCTGTGGGGCAACAAGARGATTTTGGTTAGCCAACAGGCCCTTGACAGAGTCTCCTGTACAAAGCCATCYTCATCCTGAATGTTGCAGCTCATATTCAAGAACTCCGCAGAGCATATCAACAGCATCAATATCCCTTATCTCCTGTCCCAAGATGGAAATTTCATGGGGTTGGGAGGCTGGCTGCTTCCCTCTGGCTGAAACTTCAAGCTCATCTCAGACACATTACMGATGTGAGCCAGTTCTTCTCTTCATTTTCAAGCAAGTAAAACAGCTACTGCACTTCTGGCTTTTACATCATCCAGCATTTTTTGCCTTACATATTAATGAAAAACAAATTTTGGGGAAAGCTGGTGCAAAGTTGCAATTCCAGGTGCCCAGGGGGTATGTAAGGTCCTAAACTAGGCAACAGTTGTGCAGCTTGGACCCAGCAAAAACAAAACCAGACCACAAACTTCCACATTTACTTCCTTCCCTGTAACTTCTGTAAAGTTCAGAGTTAACACCTAACTCTGGATCCATTCTCTGCATCTGTGGCTGAGCCTGAGCCTTATCTATTTCATGTGTTTCTCTTACATCCCTTCATGTTTCTGTGGTCTCCCCTGTTTCCTAAGCATCATGCACCATACCTGCACACCACACTCGTTGACTGGGTAGACGAAGAGAGGCTTGCGATTGGGGCACAGGTGAATGTACTGCTGGAGGAAATGGTCAACAAGCTGCAGCAGCTCCTTCTCCTGCCTGGAATTTGTCTTGTACGAAGATGGTARGTGGGATGTGTCAATGGAGCTCCAGTCAAAAGCACTTACGTGACAGGGGGAGGCAGAGAGACACAGGTAATAAGCCAGGAGCAACACAGGCAGGGTGACCTGGTATCAAAACATGGCAGGCTTCCCTGTTTCACAGATAACAACGGGGACCATATCCAAGGATATGATTTTGACATAGCCAAGCATCTCTGRAGCAATGGCAAACTGACATACACCCAGAGTCTCAGGGGTTCTTTATACAGGGGTGAGTGGATGTACAATCAACTGAGTTACCTCGTCTTAACTTGCACACGCACACTCTTGAACAAACACGTCAGGCACATGAAACTTGCTCACTCTCATCCCTGTGCAAGGGGACCACACATGCCATCCACACGTGTGCAATCTCCCTGTGGGCCCCAAAGGGACCATTTCTGCCCAATGCAGCGATGGGCAGGCTGTGACTTACGGTACATCACTTAGGACAGAGCCTTCCTCCCGATTTACATCTGCTGCCTGGTCATCGACAACATCGCTGGCATTCGAAGAGTTCACATCTTCTGCTTCATCCACTTCCTCGGCCAGGGCCTCCATGCTGCCTGCTACTACAGGAATGCACACACAGGGTGAACTCAGGGGTGGCACCCAGCTACACAGGAACAGAGAAACACATTGTGGCCGCAGAGGTTTGGTTCACGAGCATGGCTGAGGAAGCCAGAAGCATGACAGTAAAGGGAGAGGTAAAAGAAGAGCACTGAGTTTGGGTTTGGCTTGAAAAGTAAGTGGCTCCATGTTCCAGACACCCTAAGCGAGGCAGAGCAGGCAGAGCCTGGCTCGGTAGGGCAGAGCACATCCCCAGGTTCAGGCTGGGTGCCCCGTGCGCTCCCTCCTGCCCGGGGTGCTGCTGGAGGAGCTCCAGCTCCATCATTCCGCTGTGCACCGGCCATGCCCAGCCCGCAGCCGCCCAGCGAGCGGCCTTGAGGGAGCGGGACCGGCGGCCCCCAAGGGCAGCGGCTGTGCTGTGTCACCGCCCGGCGCGGGGGCTGATTGTGCCCGTCCCTGCGGTCAGGCTGACCCCGAGCGGGGCACACGGAGGCACCGGCCTTGCCCGGGGGGTCCCGCACCCCTCCCGGCCCTGCCCCGCCCGGCCGCCCCCTCACCCGCGGCTCCAAGGGCAGCGCGGCCGCTGCCGGGCCCGGCGCGGCTCCGGAGCGCTCACCATGGCAACGCCACCGCCGCGGGGCCCGGGGACAGCGGCCTGCGGCTCCCCCGAGCACCCGGGACACCCTCAGGGCGCCTCACATCGCCCCACACAGCCCCGGAGCCTCCTCGGGACACCCCCAGCGCCCCTCACACCGCCCCACACAGCCCCGGAGCCTCCTCGGGACACCCCCAGCGCCCCTCACACCGCCCCACACAGCCCCGGAGCCTCCTCGGGACACCCCCAGTGCCCCTCACACCGTCCGACAGCCCCGGAGCCTCCTCGGGACATCCTCAGGACCCC
>NW_026623510.1:648680-664340 GCF_030028575.1 Malurus melanocephalus
CCTCAGGACCCCTCACACCGCCCCACACAGCCGCGGAGCCTCCTCGGGACACCCCCAGGGCCCCTCACACCGCCCCACACAGCCCCGGAGCCTCCTCGGGACACCCGCTCCCCCTCACACTGCTCCACACAGCCCCGGAGCCTCCTCGGGACACCCCCAGAGCCCCTCACACCGCCCGATACAGCCCCGGAGCCTCCCCCCGGGACCCCCGCGCCCCCCGGAGCTGCCCCAGCCCCGGCACCGCCGCCCGGCGCCTCTCCCGGCCCGTCCTCCACCGTGTCCCGGGTCGCTGGGAGAAGGGGACAACGGAGAGCCGAAGGAGGGGACAGTGGCCGGTCCCTGCCTGCCAGCACGGCTGGACCAYCGCCCTCCGAGACCTGCTCCAAAACTCATGCGTTTGCCTCACTTAAAATAAAAGCCATCCCGAGCCATCCTTCTCCTTTGTGGTAGATGCGCTAACCCAAAACCTGGCACCAAGGGATGGCAAGACACCTTATTCTTCTTTCCTTGTTCTTTTCTATTTCTTCTTCTTTTTCTTCTCCTTTACCATTTCCTTTATAATTTCCTTTTTCCTTTTCTTTCTCTTTTTCCTTCTTTTTTTTTTCTTTTTATTTTTAATTGACAGTTCATTAGACTGTAAGCAGAGTCGGGTTCTAAACACATGTTTTTCTGATTTGTTGTTTTGGTTAAGAAAAAGTACAGATCTATGGATGGATGTTCACATTAGGTGCTTTGTTATGTAGCAATTAAAGCTGTGAGGTTGTGCAGACTGCAGTCAAAATATATCAAGAAGCATCATTTTAGGTGATYAATGCAGTTTGGAGAATGTTGCCCAAATAGCATGAAGCTATGTTGGGGGAGGGGAGGGCATCAAGTTGGATAGTAGGAAAAGGTTCTTCACCTAGAGGGTGAAGGCATGGGAACAGGCTCCSCAGGGAKGTGGTCATRRTCCCAAACTTTCCAGAGTCCAAGGMGCATTTGGACAATRCTTTGAGAKGYACATGGGGTGGTCCCATGCAGGGCCAGGAGTTASAGTTGATAATCCTTGCAGGTCAGTTCCAATTCAGGATATTCTATGAAGCAAAGTGGGATAGGACCAAGCCCTCATTGCTCCATCTCTCACCAGTACTTTGCAGCTCCTTAGATGGCAGAAGTCAAGAAAAAACAGTTAAAACAAATGTATGTTTATGTTCCAAACGTGCATGTACTCAGCACCCGAAGTTATCTGGCCTTCACGAGCACTGCTGTGGTATCTGTTGTTATTGCTACATCAAAAACAGCAACCACAAAATCAGCTGGACGAACAGACCCCAGATTCCTGAGGGTTTTGCTGATATTCCCTGTTTGGGACCCTATCAGGGTCAGCATTCACRAGCTATCGGCTCATTGGAAGGGCTGTCTTTGCTGGAGGATGGACTTTCACAGAGTCCTGTTCCTCCCCGGGCACTGAGGGATGCTAAACTGGCTCTTGTGCAATCCCAGAGGCAGCGTGTTTGCGTGGGGGAGAGGGATGAGCAGCAGGAAGGCAATATAAGGCAAACAGCAGGAGGCACGGAGCGACCCCGGGTGTGACAACCCATCCTGAAGGGGAAGGAATTGGAGCAGTGATGGATGGAGGAGCAGAGAGTGGCGCGGCAATGGTAAGTGGGGTGAGAACAGGGTGGTGGGATCTCTCAGGATTGCTGCAGCGAGCAAGGAGCAGAGCAGGGAATGAACCCTCCTGGCCCAGCAGTCTGGAACAGAGCAGGGAATGAACCCTCCTGGCCCAGCAGTCTGGCAATCACAGCTGCTCAGGGTCGGTGGAATGGGGTATGGGTGTGCTGTGTTAGGGGGGTTTCTGGTGTTGGTTTTGCCCTGCTCTCAGAGCACTGACAGAGCATTGCCCAGCCACCAGCCCTGGCTGACTCACATCCACATCTCTGATAAGAGTATCTGGTGTCCAGGGCTAATCCAGCACTGAGCCAATAATTTCCCTAAAGAAATCCATTATCTGTAYCAACAGAAGAGATTGACTTAATCTGTGTCTTTTTGACACTAATTTTAATTGTGTTCAAGGCTTTGGGTTTGTTTTTTTTATCCCATTGTCTCCTTGGTATGGATGTGGTTTACTGGAACCATGAAGATTCTTGGTAAATCCTAACTCTTCAAAAGAGCTGTAGTGGAAAGAGGGTAACTTCTTCCCTCTTTGGAGAGCCTGGACTAATGCCTCAGCTGTGCAGTTTTACTCAAAATGCCTGTTCTTACTGAACTGTAATGATTCCTGTGGATCCAAGGGCTGGTTTCTCCCACTTCCTCTTTCTGGAATAGCTACCTAAATTCAGGATAGTGTTTGACCCTTGTGTTAACCTGATGGGGGAAGGCTGAGCTGGCCCTTTGGGTAGGGAAATGACTTTGTACCATGGAACCTAGGAAATACAGTACTGAAATTATKGCACCCGTGCTTGAGGGTTCACTCTTTCTGAATGACTGCAAACATCTCCATGAGTATGATAAAAAATCTGAATTATCCAGAGCTTGTTTGTTTTTCCAGGAAAAGATTGTGAGATGCTTTCTGCTGCTCTCTGTGCTCTGGCTGGCTGGCTGTGAAGGCAACAAGAGTGAGTCTCCCTGTGCCCTGWCCCTGCTGGGTAATGGATGGGTAGTATGGAAAGAGGAGGTAAAACCCCCACCTGATCCATGTTCAGGTTCCTCATTAGGGCACTGCTGAAAGCTGCTAAGGAGGAAGAACAGAGTAGTTGTGAGGCAGGAATTGGGATACAGAAGCCAGCAAAAGAGTCAGGAACTGCAGCCTGTCTACCCCAGCCATGTGTAACCCATGGAAATGGCCACAGGTGCCCAATGTGCCTCCATGCTCCTTGGTGACAGTGACAGGCCCCATAGCTGTGATCCAGATTACAGTTGTGCTGAGGAGCTGTCACAGCCTCCCAGCAAGCTGAGGCAGCAGGTTCTTCCTCAGATGTGTCTGCTCTGGCTCTAGGCGAGGATCTCAGCCCTTGAGAGCTGTGCAGGGCTTCCTGCAGTGGGGTGAGTTCTCAAATCTCTCATCAGGAAGATATTCTTGCTGTACTTCAGCTTTCTTGCCTTTCCTTTGCTGCAGGTGAGCTGGTGAGCACCCATGCCCTGAGGCCAGGTGCTGCCCTCCGTGTCAAGAGGAGCCCAGATGCCTGCCTGCCAAACMCGTGCCAGCACCAGGGGCAGTGCCAGGTGACAGAGGACAGAGCAGTTTGCAGCTGCAAGCCAGGCTTCACCGGGGAATTGTGCCAAGGTAGGGCTGGGAATGCTGGAGAGCCCACCCCTGTCTGTCCACGGGCACCAGAGGGAAGGGTGATGGGCACGGTGCATTGGTGTTACCACTGCTCCCCGCTCCAGGTTCAGGTGCATTCCCCACCACTGCAGCCATGTCCTGGCTACATGTTGGTACAAGACCTGGCCACAGGCCATTTTCTTGTTCCCCAAAAGCCTTAATTCCTTGAATGTGCCATGGTGTAGCAGGGCATACTTCATGGCACAGCTGCCCTGTGGTCTCAGAACAAGCACCCTGGCACAGATTCAGTGGCCAAAATCTGTCTTCTTCATCTGAAGGAGAGGGTCCCTGTCTGGTGCTCTTGCCAGACTGTGGGGGCTCTGTGGACAGCCCTAAAAAGGGTCCAGACTGTCTTTTCCCCAGTGTCTCTGAAGAGCCCTAAGCAGCCTCCACCAAGGCTGGGACGAGGGGCTGCTGATTTCAGTGGGACTGTGCCACCCCCAAGCTGACCTAGGGCTCCTTCAGGCCTCTCCCTTATTGCTATTGCAGATGGCTTTTTCCCCCAGATGTGGTACTGAAGTTGGCCTGTGAGGAAGAGCACATGAAGATGATGGTGAGGAAGGAGGTGTTTGAGCTCTTGAAAATCCCACTGGAGCTTGTCCACTTGAAGAACCAGGCATGCAAGGTCTCAGAGAAGGAAGAAGATGGTGAGATGTTTTTTGCAGCCACTCTCACAGGTGAAAACCACACTGTCTGTGGATCAGTAATCCAGGTGAGGATCCATAGCTCCAAAGCCATGAGAGGAGCAGACAGGCTGAGTGGGGGCAGCAGCAGGYCCAAAGGCTTTTCCTTTTATGTCAGGGTGCTGTAAAGTTCTTGTTCCCCTTGCAAATCTTTCCTGGGTATATCAGAAAGCTCTTCTGCCTCTGCCAAACCCCTGCTGGCAGCACRTTTTGTCTTATTTAACAGAGCTTGAAAGTCTCCTTGTGCACCGATAACAGCCCTCAGCTTTCTGGGAACACTCTGAGCTCTGCAGCCCTGGCCCTTTGGTCCCCCACTTGCTTCATGGAGCAGGAAGGGTGCAGAGGAAATGGTGCTTCAGCTCTGCATTGCAGAGRGGAGTCCTCTGCTCACCGATGCTGTGCCAGCAGCCCCCAGACACGAGCTAAAGCCCCAGCAGATATCCAGGCCTGGAGCAGYTATAGCTGAGCTGCACCTTCTGCACCGTACACTTGCTGTGTACGGCTTTAGTCATGGTCTGCAGCCTTGATTTCTGTGTCGTTCCAGCAAAACAGCTCCCACGTCTCGTACTCCAATGTCATTGAGTCAGAGCAGGAGGTCCAAGGGGCCATAATCTCCCGGAGTTTTCAGCTGGAGGTGCACTTCTCCTGCATCTATGCCTATGAGCAGGTTGTGCGACTGCCCTTCACTCTCACTGCAGTTGACAAGTGAGTGTCCCATTTCCCCTGGCTGCTGGCATGGTATCTTTGAKCTTGCAGAAAAGTGAGATGATTTGCAAAGGTCCTGGGTAGCTCCTAAAGAGCTCTGAAAGTGATGCCAGGCACAATTGTCTCACAATTGGTGACAGAGGCACAAGTTGCCTCACTTGTGCTCTGTCCTTCCCTCCTTGTTCTGTTCATGGGCTCTCATCCTCTCCTCTTCTCTCAGGGTGGTGCAGTTCGTGGTGAGAGAAGGACATTTCAAYGTCAGCATGAGGCTGTACAAGTCCCCCTCCTACCTCCAGCCTTAYCACCTGCCAAGTGTGGCCGTCCCCCTCAGGGACACACTCTATGTCCTGCTGAAGATAGAAGGGCAGCACCAGCACAAGTACTTCCTGCTGAGTGTTTTGGACTGCTGGGCCACACCGAGTGCAGATCCCCAGCAGGATGTGCAGCACAAGCTCATTGAGCAGGGGTGAGTGCAGTGCCCCTGGCACACCCATCCTCTTCACACCACAGTGTGCCAAGGACTGAGACAGAAATAGGCCTGTTCAGTTAATCCTGTGGGCTGCATGCAGGCCCTGTGGGATGTGGTGTTCCAGGATGGGGTGCTTCCCTTCATTTGCCACCCATTGACCCAGCTCTCATGCCCCAGGTGTCCCCATGATGAGACAGTGACCTATCTGAATGCCATTGGAGAGAGCACTAGTGCCAAGTTCAGCTTCCAGATGTTTCGGTTCGTTGGTTACCCYGAGGTGTTCCTGCACTGCCGTGTCCAGCTCTGTCTCCCTGACAGCCCKGAGCCCTGTGCCAAGGTGAGCTCTCTGCCTGGTCTGCACCGTGCCCTGGCTGGGTGTGGGACCTCCCTTCCCTAYGCCTGTTCCTTGGAGAAGGGGCTCTGCTCTGGTTTTGGGTGCCTCACAAAATAAACACCTCCCAGAATCAGGAGCTCAGCCCAGAGCCCTGAACCGAAGGTAAGAGGGCTTTACCACCAGAGAGCTCCTTTCCCTCTTCCCTGGGACAGGAAGGGAGATCTCCAGGATGGCTCTTGCCCTCGGTGCAGGGTGCTTCTCCCCAGCTTTCCCATTACCCTTCCCTTGGCTTTGTTGACAGCAATGCCCCAGGCACGGGAGGAAGAGGCGGGCGCTGGCAGATGACTACAACAGGATTGTCTCCTATGGGCCCATCCACCTGCTGGCTGCTCCTTCCTCGGGATCAGACACCCATCATTCCAGCACTGACCAGGACCCAGCAGGTATGTATGTCCTCCAGAGCACATAAATCARTCCAGGAGATCCCAGGAGCAGGGCTGGGGACAAGCCCACCTATAGCATGRCTCAGACCATGCTGAGCTGTATGGAACTGGCAGCAGGGGTGGGTGGAGGCTTTTTGAGGTGACCAAGTCCTGTTAGGGCCCTCAGGATCCCAAACTACCCCCATCTCCAGTGGCCCTTCACAGGAGATGACCTCCCTGAATCTAYCCCCAGTCAGGAGATGCCATGCCAGGCTCAGAGCTGGCTCAGGGGACCCAGATAGTGACCAATCTCTCTCCTCTTTGGCAGGAACCAGCCCGTGGCTCTCCGGGGCCCTCGTTCCACTGTGTGTGCTCGCTGTGCTCGCTGTGGCTGCTGCAGCCGTCAGCGTGGGGCGGCGAATGGTTTAGCAAACAGCTGTTTCCAAATAAATGTGACAAGAGCAGAGAGGCTCTTGCTGTGTCTTTATGGGTGTTTGGGGAAGGAGGTGATGGTGGGATGCAAACAGTGCTTGAAGGATGAGGCACTGAGGGGGTTTTTGTTCCCTGTAGGAACAAAAGGTCTCATAGACCTTATTTCCTCTGAGCCCACAGTCTCTTAACTCAAAGCATGTACCCAGGGGTGGGAGGGTCCTTCCTCCTGCTTCCCTCTTTCCCAGAGAGTCACCCTGGCACATGGAGAAATGGAAGTACCCCACTCTAGATACCTACCCAGCAAAGCTGGTCTTTGCACAGTTCTGTGCAAAAAAAAGTGTAGCATTAGTAAAGAGCTGCTTTGTGCATGCACACGTGTGTGTCTGTGTCTGTGTCTGTGTCTGTGTCTGTGTCTGTGTCTGTGTCTGTGTCTGTGTCTGTGTCTGTGTATGTGTGCACCCATCCACAGTGTTTTCTCCCTTCATTCATGATATTTCTCCTTTTAACTCCTGGCAAATTGTCAGCAAGACTTTTGCCCATTGATACATCCCTAATATAAAGCAAATAACAAACCATATTGTAGGTATTAAAGACTAAATTCACAGTGCTTGGACAGCTGGCAGGGATTTAATACTGAAACACAGATCCCGAGAAGACAGCAGTTGCCCTACAAGGCAGCTGTGTGTGCATTTTGGGTGAAGCAAAGTGTCCATGAGGGAATTGTTGCTGGCCCCAGAAGACGTTTTGTGAGGAATGACATCCAGCAGATCTCTTCCAGAGAGCAAGGAGATGTATTGCAAAGAAGCTCATGTGTTTCCTTCTCATTTTTGTTGATTCCCAGACACAAACCTTCCACATCTGTGCTGGAGCAAGTCAATCCTCTCCCTCCACTACCAGGAAACCCATTGCTGGGCTGGTCCAGCACCAAAGGCCACCTCTAGCAAAGAGGGTGATGGCTCCATYGTGGCTGAAGGCAGGTGCTTTGTGGGCTTTCTCCTTGTCTCCGGGGGAATGAGATCAGGGGCACCTCAAGACCGTGAAAGTGCAGCCTGGAGGGACTTTGCAGAAGTGTCATCTCTGGAGCTCCTTGCCCAGGGCAGCCCACCAGGAATGAAAGGGACAAAGCAAAGAGCCCTGCTGAGATGGATCGTGTCCAGTGAAGGGTAAACTGAGGTGTGGTAAACTGATCCCTCCTCCATGGGGAAACTGCATCTGCGAGGATCAAAGATTGCTCTCAGTGGGTGCAGGTGCAGACAGGAAGAGAGGTCCAGCAGGAGCTGGTGCAGCCAGGAGCTAGTCCTGGGAGGCTGTGGTGGTTTTGTCATGTCTGATGATGTAGGAGAGGGAGCCAGAGGTCTCCTTTGCCTTTGGATAGTAGAGAACAACCAACCAGATGAATATGAAGAGTCCTGCAGGGAAAGGAAGACAAACACTCAGCAGCAGCAGGAGATGGTGGGAAGCATTTTGCCWTTCTGCTGCTGACACCTCCTTTCTGCTTCCAGGGGTTTCCCTCAGCTCACTCCTTCCTCCCCCTGCTTCAGGTGAACCATTTGGCTGGGACATGAGTGGATAATGTCCCTAGTCCTCTGCTAAGGAATGTCTTTCTTGGAGGAAAACCACCGAGGCTGGAGTGAGTGTGGTTGGGAGCCTGGAGCAGCTTCCTGCTGGTGGCTGGGACCTGCTGCTTGATGTGCCCTGCTGAAAGGAAGGGCATGGCAGTGCTGGTGCCTTGGGATCCCCGGTCAACCCACAGCCAGGCTGGCTCCTGCCTCATCCATCCTCCCCACCAAAACCCAGGGAACCCAGCTCAGAGTGAGTGCTGACCTTGGAGAGAGTTGAGGATGGTGAAGAGGTAGAGCACGGGCGCAGAGGAGATGCCGTAGGTGAGGAAGGCCAGGGCCCAGGTGGCTCCCAGCAGGCAGAAGAGCCCCGCTGCCACCAGGGCCACCTTCCAGGGCTTACGGTATCCCTGCACTGCCCCAGTGCCCTGCAAGCTGCAGCTCTTCTGGGTCACCACCACAAACACAGCCATGTTGAAGAGGAAGATGAGGCCAAAGTAGCCACAGTTGGTGATGTAGTGGACCAGAAGATGTTTGGAAGTGATCCAGCACCTGAAAAGAGACAACCATGGGAGCCTTCCCAGGGGGAACATTTTGGGGATGCAGGGGCACCTTTGTGCTGGGGGGATTTTCCAAGGCCAGGGTAGAACAGGGGGATAGTGGTGTGCATCCACTGCCCTCATGTTGCTCAGCTGGGAGGGAGCCAGGGAAAGCTCCAGGTGGACTCTGGATGTCCTTCCATGAGCTGCAGGCATGGCTGAGGCTCAGCACGAGAGGTGGTGCTGGGGGTGGCTGGTGTGTTGCAATCACAGTTCAGGAAGCAGAAGCAGAAGCAGAAGCGTGGTGTGAAGCCGAGCCAGAAGGGTGCAATCCCTGACTGCTGTGCTCCCGGCAGGACTGAGCCACCCCTCCCATTGCCAAAGGGCCACCAAAGCCCTGTGGGCAGTGGCACACGCACAGGTGGGCTATGACCTGCTGGTCCGTGGTCTGGATGCTGTATTCTCCATAGCTGCCAATAACTCCTGCCACTCCCACCACGAGAACGGGGAAGCCTGGGAGAAGGGAGACACACAGAATCAYRGAGTTGTTTAGGCTGGAAAAGAYCTCTAAGGTCACCAAGCCCAACCATTAACCCAGCRCTGCCRCATTCACCGCTAAACCATGCACCTAAGTGCCACATCCAYGCATCTTTTGAACACTTCTAGGGATGGTGACTCCACCACTACCYGAGGMAGYGTGTTCCAGTTCCTGACCACYCTTTCAGTGAAGAAATTTCCCCAATATCCAAACCAAACCTCCCACTGCCCCACTCTCACCCCAGCCAATGAGGCACAGCTTTGCCAGGTAGTGGTGGATGTAGATGCCGAGGACCTTGACAAAGAGCAGGTAGAGCTGACAGCCCTCCAGYGCCGTCCAGGTGAAGCAGCAGAGCAGGCTGTAGTGGGTGAGCCCMCCCAGGACCCTACAGGTCCTCGGGTGGGTCCTGCCAGAGAGCCCRCTGTTGAGCAGGAAGGCCAGGTTGAGGAGGAGCAGGCTGCCCACGAGGTTCACGTGCAGCCCCAGGTTGATGCGGACRGTGTCCTCAAACTTGAACCTGCACCTGGGTGTCCCCACAGGGACCAGGGAAAGTGGGGTCACAGCTGAGCAGGGCCTCRTGCTGTGCTGAGGCAGGACCATGCAGAAGCACCAGAATTGCCCCACTTCTCTCCCAGCCTGACAAATCCCCACGGAGCTGCTGGCCCATCCCACCTGATGAAGATGCAGAAGGCAATGGTGAAGATGGAGAAAGCCATGGCTATTCCACAGCCAGTGGTGGCCACAACCTTCAAAGCTTTTGCTGTGGAGCCATCCAGAGCTGGGTTCTGCCAAACATGCAGGTCTTGGGTTAGACAGGCCCTGGACCAGCCTAGAAAACCTGACTGCAGCTACCAGAGCCATGGGGCTGATAACCCCARTGGCTGCTGCACACACCCCATATCAGCCCACATCTGGCCCCATGAAGGTCTTCAGGGGAGCAGGGCATTGGTGGCTCTGAGRTGGGGTGAGGTGTGGGTGAAGTGGACCACCATGAGCACCCTCCTGGGAGTCTCCACTGGGACAGGGGACCTCAAACCCCTCTGCACCAGAGCCTGCACGAGTCTGGGGCCTTTTGCAGCCTGTCCTGCTCAGCTGCCCTGCTGCTGCCCTGCTGAGCTGGGGCTGGGCTTGCTTTTGGGACCTGGGCTTGCCTGGGAACAGCTAYAACCATCCCTGCATGGCTACTTGTGACACCCAAGGGGCCACCAAAGTCAGGGCACAAGCAGGAGCTGCAGGAAGGGGGATTGTCACCAGGAGGAGGGTGAAGAAGGTGAGATGRTCACAGGAGCAGACTGTCCCCTTGTCCCCGGGCTGTGTGACACATCCACCGCTGTGCCAGCCTCCTGCCTGCCCTGCAAAGGCACGGGGAGGGCTGTGAGTGCCAGCACAGCGCCCGTGCCCAGCCCCACAGCCCATCCCACGAGGACACACCTTTGCTGCCATCCCAGAAGACACATTGTGGGGTGACACCCTGCAGGGGGGGAGAGGACATCAGACACCATGGGGAGGGGCACTGCAGGGGAGAGGGAGGGCAGGCAGGGCTGACTTACCCGGGGCAGCTGCCTGTGGGCGAAGGTGAGCTGCACGGGCTCCTGCAGCCCCGAGATGCTGCTCTCTCCCACTGTGATGCCCACYACGGTGTTGTCCAGGACCTGCCCGGTCTGGTTGGCTTCCTGTGGAGGGGCAGTGATCCCTGAGCTGAGCTGGGGGTGGGGGACAATGGTGGCAGCATGAAGGACGCTGGCAGTGCCACCTCATACCTTGAACACACCCAGCTGCTGGATGTTGAGGACTGTCACCACCACACGTACTGTCTGGCTGCTCAGGGACCGGAATATCTCCCTGGGGAGGTGGATTTTACTTGTGTTCCCTTTGTCCGTGGTGTTGAGCCTGCTGGGGCCCTATGGTGGAGGAGAACAGTGAGAGGTTGTTGCTGGCAGGTCACCTCTGCTCAGGACCCCCAGCCTTGCTCCAGACACAAATTCAGCCCTGCCCGGGTGGGTTTGCTCAGAAACATCTGCAGGAGCCCAGAGGGAAAAAGGGGAGAGCCTCATCCCCAGCATCCACAGGGACAGAGCTGGGAGTGAGCCCCAGCACTCTCTACCCACCATGGTCCCCTGGGACATCCAGAGCCTGGGAGAGCRTGCGGGTGGGCAGGAGGCACAAGGTCACATACATTCCTCCTTTTTCCGACCTCACCCTCCCCCTGACCACCCCAGCCTGCTGGGTGGCTCCTCAGGGAGGGCTCTTTGTTCCCACACACCACTTCATGTGGCTCCTTGCCAAAGGATGTTGGGGTTGACGCGGGTCGGTGATGCAACCCCGGAACAGGGTGGAGGCAGAGCACTGCAGGCACACCGAGCCCTGGGGTGCTTGGAGGGCATGGGACCTTCGAAAGGGAGAGAGAGGGGCACATCTCACCGCCGTGGGGGAGAAGGTGATGAGGACATCACGGGTGACAGCCCTGCTGACATTCAGGAACAGCGTCTTGAGCCCGGCCAGCCAAGTGTGCTGCCCCGACTGCAGCAGCCTGCGGGACAGGGGGGCTGTGGGACACSAGGACATGGGCACCGAGCCCACAAACCCTGCCCCATGACCACCCCTGCCACTACCTGAGCCACAGCTCCCGCATGCAGGCACAGGCAGGGCTGTGAGAGCGCCACAGCTCCGGGCAGTCCCGGGACAAGTGCAGGACGTGGCTCCTGTTGTTGGGGTTCTGCCGCTCCACCGTCACATTGCAGCACTCCCGGGGCTCATCACCCCGACCCATGGCTGCAGAGGGACACAGCAGGTGACCACTGGGCACCACGGCTCTGGGTGGACACTGGGAGCAAGGTAGGAATGGCAGGGGACCACTCACCGGAACATCTGTCCTGTCCTTTGCAAACATCTGGAGGAGGAGTGCGTGGAGAAACGGGGGAAAACAACAAAATCTAGGGTCAGTCCTCCCTCTGTCGGGAAGGGAAGGGAAGGGAAGGGAAGGGAAGGGAAGGGAAGTCTGGCAGGTTTTAGAGGACCAGTCCTGCAGTTACACAGGCTTCACAAGCATCTGGACAGCCACAGGAGCTGGTGAGGGCAAAGCCACAGTGTCCAGCCCAGGGGAGTGGGCTGAGGGTGTCTCAGAGGACACCCTGTGCTGCTGGTCCCAGGTTTTAAAAAAGCTCCCAGTAACAAACCCCCCAACTCTGCTCACCTCTGCACGTCCCAGGGGGGATCCTCCCTTCCAGCCCATCCACATTTCAGGATGATATCCTGATGTGATCTTTTGGTGAACACTGTCCCAAGGGAAAACCTTTCCACAAAGCCCACAAACCCCCTATGCCAGGGATACCTGTTCCCCCTTCACCTGCCACTCACCAGGCAGCAGCAGGAGCAGTAGGATGGTGCCCAGGAACAGGTTCATGMTGCTTTGTGGGGTGTCCTGGCTGCCCCAGGCCTTCTGCTCCCCTTGTCCCGGCAGCTTTGCTCCTCCACAGGCTCCCCTGGGGCTTGTGGCCACTTCTGAGGTAACAGYGGTTCCTCATTTCCCTTCTTGGAACCCCTCTCCTTCCTGTAGGCTGGCAAGTGACCTCCTGTCCCAGCTGACAGTAATGGTGACAACTGCCAGACCGTGGTGTTTTACCCCTGGCTCCTTCCTGTGACTGACCGTGGGCTTTTTGCTTTCCCTTTCTCCCCACAGCCCTGCCAAGGGGTTGATGGCCCTGACAGCTCAGCAAAGGCTGGAGCATCCTCCTCCTATCTGGGCATCACCGAGATGAAATGGGAGGGTGCTCTGCCCCAGCTGAGTGCTGAGAGTTGAGTGAGAGGGATGATCCACAACCCTCTGGAAGGGGAATGGCAGGATGGGAGATGTGGGGCTGTGCTTGCAAGAGGCACAGCCAGAACAGCCAGACTCTGACTGGCCCCACAGCCACTGAGGGGATGATTCCCATCCTGTGAGGTCTCCCTCTGTGAATCTCTATCCTCCTCCAGCCTCTTTCTGCTGGATAGTGACAGTCCCTGGGGACTTCCCAAGCCATGGACTCTCCCTCCATCACCCCAACCCCAATGGCACCAGGAGCCAGGAGCACCACCATCAGTCCCAGCTCAGCAGGATCCTGCAGGGTAAAATGCTGGGTTCTGCCCCAGAGATGGGATAACCCTGGCCAAGGGATGGATCCCGCTGGAGAGCCCCCAAAGCATCAAGCAGAGACCCCAAAAAGCCACACTCCGAGAGGAACAACTTTAATGGGCACAAGTTGGGTGTGCAGAACTCCTACACCACCCAAAAATAGACATTCAACAAAATAACAAAAATAGATTATTCCAGCTGCCTGAGGGTGTGGCGGGGGCAGAGTCATTCTGTCTTCCCTGCGGAAGGACCCTCATGGTGACCACCAGCAAGGGCTGCAGATTGGGCCTTTCCCACCCATCATCCCTGGCCTCAGGGCATGGGAGGGGACATCCAAAGGTGCTGGGGACCCTGTCCCTGCCCCTTCCGCTTTTTACAGCCCTCCCCCACCCAGGTGAGCATCCCTCTCTCCCTCTCTCCCTCCTGCCCCAAGGATGCCAAGCCTGTCAGGATGGAGTGGGTGGGAATACTGGGGAGGGGGCTGGCAGAGGCAGGGGGGTGGTGGGCCCCTCTGCGGGTCCCTGGGCTCCTCACAGCCCTGAGGGGCAAGTGCAGTAGCAAAGCAGATGTGTGGTCCTTCTTGTGGCCGTCCTGGGCGTGGGGAGCTCCGGCACGGCGCGGCCATGGCGGGGCTCAGCTGCTGCTGGGCTGCAGCTTGGCACTGTCAGAGCTGCTCTGAGAGTCAGGGGACTTCCTCGCCTGCAGCACCATGGTCCAGTACCAGAGGAAGATGAGGAAACCTGGGAGAGGGGACAGAAAGGGTGGATGAACCCCCTTGAGGGACAAAGAGCAAACCACTCAGCCTGTCCCAGCTCCCAGCTCACACCCCATCACCACCCCAGCAACACCCCGTGAAAACCCTGGAACCCTTCAGAGGAGCCCAGGCTCACCTTGGAGAGAGTTGATGATGGTGAAGATGTACAGGGAGACGAGGCAGAACACCCCAGAGGTGAAGGAGAAGAAGATCAGAGCCCAGGGGATGCCCAGCAGGATGCTCAGCCCCAGGAGGGCCAGCACGTGCTTGAGCTTGTGACCTTTTTTGTTCTGCCGGAGGATCTCCCGCACCATGGCCCCCAGCATGACCGAGTTAAAGAGGAACACCAGGCTGAAGAAACCCAGGTTCACGGTGTTATGGATCAGGGGGCTCGTGATCCAGCATCTGGAGGGGGGAGAAAGGGCAGAGATCACGCTGTGTCCTCCCACATGGGTTGGGAGGAGCTGGGGGAAGCACAGAGTGTGGTGCCAGCCCAGCATCCAGGGAGAGTGGATCCCCTGGCACAAAAACCCAGCAAAGCCCCAGGCCATGGTGAAGGTTTAGCCTTCACCTGTGAGCAGAGAGCAGGCAGCCCTGTCCCGTGACTCACATGGTTGCGTTGGTGACTCTGCCGTCGATGGATTCATAGATGGGAACGGAGAACGGGCCGTAGTTAGACCAGCTAGCCAGGAAGATCACCATCACACAGAGGAAGGGGAATCCTGGGTGGAAAGAGCACAGTGAAGGGGCTGCCCTGGTCCCTGGCCTTTAGGGACCTTCTGGAAGACTTGTTTCCCCTGTCTCCCCATGTAGAGCACAAACCAACATCCTCCATCCCAAGGCAGAGCGCACAATGAGGGCCCCTGGTGTAAGCCCTGGCCTGGGAGGGGACAGTGCTGTGCTGACCTCAGCTGGACATCTCCCAGGGATGAGGAATTCAGGCCACAARGGATCCTCAGATCTTCCTACCATGACAGAGAAGCATGGGCCCTTCCCGCACCCAGCCCACCACTCAGGGCTGTCCTGGATGATTCTTTCAGACAGAGGATCCCATTACTTTTTAGAGATCCCAGGTGGTGGCTTTCACATGTGTCCCTCACTGGCTGACCCCAGGGTGACCCACCCTTGCTCTAGCACCAGCTTCTGCTCTCAGCCTTCAAATCCCCTTCTCCACCAAGGCTCCTGACAGAGGAGCTCCCCCACAGCTGAGTCCCCATCCCCATCCAGTGGGAAAGCCCCAGCCAAGAGCCCCTGCAGCCACCCTGAACCCTGGGGTGTCCCTGCCTCCCCCATGCTCACCCCAGCCAACCAGGCAGAGCTTGAGAAGGAAATGGTCGTGGTAGGCATTGAAGACCTCGATCACCAGCCGGTAGAGGTTGTAGCCCTCGATGCCCATCCAGGTGAGGCAGCTCAGGAGTGAGAAGTGCAGGAAGAGCCCCCCRGCCCTGCAGATGGCCTCGCTGTTGCTGTCAGCCAGGTGCTCCGAGATGAGGAAGGTGAGGTCCAGGAGGAAGATGGCCACCAGCAGGTTCATGTGGATGTGCATGCTCGTGATCTGGTCCCGCTGTTTGCTCCTGCASAAGAGAAGGGARCAGAGCTCACTGCCATGCCTGGCCAGCACCCTCAGTGCCCTCAATACCCCAGAGCACCTCCCAGTGCTTCAGGAGCTCCAAGAGAGCTGGTAAAGGATTTTGGACATGGCCTGGAGTGACACGACAAAGGGAAATGGCTTCAAACTGACAGAGGGCAGGGTTAGATTAGATATTTGGAAGGAATTCTTCCCTGTGAGAGTGGTGAGGACCTGGCACAC
>NW_026623510.1:664490-666784 GCF_030028575.1 Malurus melanocephalus
TGATTTCAGGTCTGAATCATCCACTTAGGATCAGTGACATGACTCAGGAGAAGACACTCATATTCTCATCTGAGTCCTTGAAAAGATCTTTGCAGGCTTCTGCTTGCCACATCCATCACAACCAAGCAGATTTTCCAAAACCATCAAAAAGCCAGAGTTTCCCAGTACTCTGCAGGAACCCTGACCAAGAGAGCAGCTTCTGGACAGAAGAATTCTGCTTTCTTTAAGCACAGCTCCTTCATGACGCTTCTAGCCAGGCCACCAASTGCCCTTGGAGAGCTTGTGGCCACCCAGGTGTTCATGGCCAGGGACAGGACTGTGAGTGAACCACCAGGCTGTACCTGAAGTAGAGGAAGAAGATGGTGCAAATGGATGCCAAAGCCGAGATCAGGCAGCCAACGTAGGTTATGATGCTCAGGTAATTCCTGTGCACGGCGGTGATCTCTGGGGAGGACACCTGAGGAGGAGGAGGAATGGGAGATGGTGAGGAAGGGCAGCCAGTGGGAGYGGTGTGGGGATCTGAGGGAAGGCTGTACCCACCATGAGCACAGCGAAGTAGGTGAGGTGGTTGCACCGGCACTCTGTCTGGCTGCTCCCCGGCACTGTGGTGCACCCATAGCTGTCCCAGCTGCCAGAACTGGCTGTGCAAGAGAAAGGGAGAACATCTGGTGAGCAGCAGCAAATCTGCCTGGGGCTAAAGGATCTTCAGGGCAAGGTGTTCATGGAAAAAAGGAGAGAAAGAGTGGGGGATTCCAGCTTATCCAAGGCAAAGCACCCACACTCAAATAGCCCCCTCAGCATGARAACCCATCCCTAGGGAAGGAGAAAGCTCTCAGGTTCGCTATGGAGGAAAAAACCTGACATCAGCCCTGTGGGAATGGCTTATGGGGATGGAATGAGGAAGAAAGGTGCAAAGCAACCTTCACCCTGCTGGTGGGGCTGTGGTACCTCGGATAAAGGGCCTGACTGCACACCCAAGGGTGGGGCACTCACCAGAGGTGTCCTCCTGCCAGAAGACGCACAGTGGGCTCACGTTCCTCTGCAACGACAAAAGCACAGGCCCTGGTCAGGAGGCAGCTCTGGGTTTGTTACCTGTCCAGCACATTTGATAGGGGACAACACAGGACAGGGGGCAAGAGGGTCTCAGGAGACGAATTGTGACTTTGATAAACCAGATTTTCCCTGTGGTGGGAGTGGTGGGCTCCAGGCTGAGAGCACAGTTAACAACTATGGAGCAGACAGCTCCTTCCAGGAGCTGGTAAAGTATCTGAAAGAAAAGTACAGTGACAACTCTAATGCAATGGGTTGGGCCCTGGTATATGTTTATGGCACAATAGTAGATACTAGAGTGCAGCAAGGTAAATCAGTGGACACCCCAGTCCCTCAGCGTGCAGCCAAACCAGATGGGGATCCTGAGTTGCTCCCATCACAAGAAGCATGAAACACAAATTCAAAACCAATCGCCCAGCAGATGATGATGATGGAGGAGAAGGACCCTCAAGGCCAGCAACTGACTCAGAATCAGAAACCATCACTGAGTCCATGACCGTGAGAGACCTGCGCGGCCTAAGAAAAGATTATGTTCAACGAAAGAATGAATCTGTAATTAGTTGGTTAGTCTGTCTTTGGGACACTGCAGGAGACACTACAATAATGGATGGTGTTGAGGCAAGGCATTTGGGAAACCTGTCACAAGATTTGGCCATCAACCAAGGGGTGAAGAGTGGAGTCAACTCTCTCAGTCTTTGGAGGCAAGTCTTGAACAGTGAGAGAGAGAAAGATACCTGTGCACAGAGGATSTCTATATTCAGCAACTCCCATGGAAGACCATAGAACAAGGGATTCAGCACTTGAGGGAAATAGCAGTAGTAGCAATTATTTTCCCAGAGGATCCCGGAAACTCTCATAAGGATCCAGATGATGTAGAATGTACACCAGTGATGTGGTGAAAACTTGTACGACTTGGGCCAACAGAATACGCTTCTGCTTTAGTAATGATGAAGCAAGATGACAGGCATGAGATTGTGCATGACATAGCAAGGAAGCTCCGTGCATATGCAGATGCTGTGCATGGCCCAATAAGTGCAAGAATCTCAGCTGTGGAAACATGTCTGCAGAAATTCGGTGAGAAACTCAGTGAGAGTCACGATAAACTCGGTCAGAATCGCGAGAAACTCAGTGAGAAACTCAGTGAGAGCCACAAGAAACTCCGTGAGTCAGCAAAAACTCAGTGAGAATCACGAGAAACTCCGTGAGAGTCAGCAGAAACTCAGTGAGAGCAGAAACTCAGTGAG
>NW_026623510.1:667756-682673 GCF_030028575.1 Malurus melanocephalus
CTCTGTTCCTGGTGGGATCAGGTTCCAGGAGGCTCYTTCCCCACCTACCGGCAGCTGGTCATGGAAGAAAGTCAGGACCACTGGGTCGGAGAGGTTGGCCACCACCGTGTCCACCAGGGAGATGCTGACTACCTTGTCACCCAGGACGTGGCTGCTGTTTTCATCCTGTTGGAGAGGAGGAGGCAGTGGCAGTGTGAGAAAGGAGAGCTGCCAGGTGTGAAGCAGAGGAGAGCCCCAAAAGGAGGTCCCATGACCCTCTCCCCATCAAGTTTGCATCTCCCCTTTGCAGCATCTTCTCCCAGCGAGCAGCAGCACCCTGGCGTGTGGGCATTACCTGGAACATGGTCTGCCTGTTGATGTCCATGAGCAGCACCCTGTGCTCCACCACCTCCTCCCTCTCCTTCACCTTCATGAACAGGCTGCTTGGCAGGTCCACTGTGAATCCCTGCACCTCTCCACCCTCCTGCAAGGAAAGATCCATCAGGAGGGAGGTTGGGAGAGAACGTGGTGGGCCAAGAGCACCAGGGCAGGCTTTCCAGGACCCACCTCTCTCTGGGAAGCAAAGCTCAGGTGCTGAGGAGCCCGACTGGGCTGGACCCTCAGGACGGTYGCGTGCACTGTGGCCTCCCCAAACGTCTGGTTCTGCCCTTCGAGCTCCACCTTGGCCAGCATCTTCTCCAGCTCCCCGAGCTTGCTGTGAGGGAAGGGGCACAGTGAGCTGGATGCAGCGGGCACCCACCAGTGGCAGCAGGAATGTGGTGAGCTGGGAACTCACCGCCGGAGCCTCTGCTGCTCCGTGGCTCCCATGGCTGGCGCYGGGGGCTGGGCAATGAGGCTGTCCAAGGTGGTGAGCTGCTCCTCCACRTCCTGCTCCCACACGGGCATGCTCTCTGGAGAGGCTGGTGGAAAGGAAATGCCATGAAATGCACAGGTAGAACTGGTTTCCTCAKGCTCCAAATTAACTGGCACAGCCCTGGTGGGAGCAGAAAGCAGAGGGCTTCAAGGTGACCTCAAGCCAGGGAMGTTGATAGTGACCCCAATCCACAGGACTTTCCTGCAACCTGGAGCTCAGCTTCCACTGACACCATGGGGACCTCATGGTGGAGAGTGGACCCAGAGAAACCACTGCAAAGACCACAATTTCCCAGGATTTTAAGCAGCATTTTGAAAATCTCCTCCTTTAGGGATCCTGGGTACCAGCCTGTCCTTGGGCTGCTTCAAGCTTCAGCTATGTTCACATCACCAGACTAAACCATATACTGGGAAACAACCAGAGCTCTGATGATGGCTAAGACAACAGGCTGGGCATAAAACAACCTTTTCATTCCATTAAAATTACTTTAAGCTGGACTTACCAGGGAAGAAGTACTCAGTTTTAGCATCCAGGGAGGTGTTCTTGCCGCCCTTTATGATGTAGGACACATTGAAGATGAACGCACTGGTTCTCTCAGTGTTCTGACTGTCCTGCCCCCAGGGRATGCTGCTGGAYGGGTCCCCACCCAGGAGSAAGCTCTGCTTCCCATACACSAGCTGCAGGCTCCTGTTGGACTGGAACCAGTAGAGGCAGAAGCGGTACCTGCCCAGGATGGGGGGCAAGCTGTACTTGTAGTAGGAATTTCTCCTGTTTGGTGGAAAGGGTCTCTTTATGATCAGTGCCCGTGCCGTGTTCTGGATGGAGATGCTGGCGGGGCCGTGCTCGTAGATGACAGAGCTCTCCTGGGTCTGGTTTCGGTCCCCACAGAAGCGGAAATCCTCCTCCCTATGGCCGCTGGCTCCCACCCCTGCGATGTAGGAGCACACAGATGAGCTGCAGGGACAGCCAGCCCCGCAAACACTGCGGTCCCGGGGCACCTGGCACACGTGGCAGGCCAGGCTCTCCACCCAGGTTATCCCAGCCCTGTCCCCCGGGCTGGTGACACCGGCCACTGCCCCAATGTCACAGGCACGCTGTGAGGATCTGCCAGGACCCCTCGGGGAACAGGACCTGCTGTCTTTCAGAGACACCCTGTCCCATGTGCCACCACCCACATCAGCAGAGACTGAAAAAACACCTCCCCATCCCCAGAAGGGATGGACAGAGAGCATCGCCTTTCCCTGGAAAGGACACATTCTGTCCAAGAGACCCACCAGAGCACAGAGCCCATGAGATGTTTTACTCCTGTGGAAGCCTTGGTTGCAAACACCCCATGGTGCCCCCAGACAATATTTTGGGGCTGCCAGTTACTCCCAGCAGTTCAAACCCAGCTCCCCATCCCAAGGCAGGACACAGCTGGGACAGTCTACCTTGGAGCGGGGAGAGAAGGAGCAGGAGGAGGACCTTCATCCTGGGCAGCTCTCTACTCTGGCTTGGCCTTCGAGGAGACAGCAGAGCCTGAAAGGGAGCAAAGGAAAGGGGCCACATGAGTATTTGAGTGTCCCCCATGCCATGGGGGCAGGGATGGGGAGCAGAGGCCGTGCAGCGGGGACACCAGCCAGTGTCACAGCCTCCAGGAGGAGCCAGGACCACCGGGCATCCAGCCTGGCTGTGGGCTGGAAGGRTGGCAGAGGCTGGAAGCCCTGAGCTCTCAGCATGCAGAGGGAGCCCCACCACTCCAGCACAGGCTCCAGTCACCAATGAATCCACGTAGGAGGGGGTCCCCTCTTCCGCTCTCTGCTCCACATCTTGGTTAACGCCTTGGCTTGTTATCATTAATGATAGGAACAGAAGGAAACTGTGGTTGCCTAATTCTCCAGCCCTAAAATTATTTCCTTGGGTGCTTTCAGCAGATTAGCTGAGGAGCTGGGCGTGTTGCAAACCACTCCATCATTTCAGCCTGCAGAAGCAGGCTCTTCCAGTCGATGGTGACATYGATASAGCAACCACATCGATACAGCTGACCAAATCTGCTCACAACCAGCCAGGCCACATCCTCTGCGGCCCCTTTGTCCASCCCTTCRKCCRGCACTCTGTTCTTTGTCTTGTCACRAGGACACAGCTTCTGTGATCTACACCCCGGCCAGCACAGAGCACCACGGTGCTGCCACACCCCTGCTCTCACACAGCCACAGCCTTTACACATACAGCCTTTTTCATCGTGCTTTCTGCCTGCCCCAGCCACAAACTGCATCTTTAGTTCTGCTGGGATGCACAAGTGTCACGTCCTCCTCGCTCTGCTGTCACCTCAACCATGGGACACACCCTGCCAGGCAGAAGGGCTGGGACAGCATCAGCGGGGGCTGCAGGAGCAGCTGGCCCAGCTGAACATTTGCCAATGCCCAAAGTGAAGCCAGCACCCTGTTTGCCACTGCTGTACCCCACTCCTGTACCTTCTCAAACATCCTCTCAAAACCCACCGAGTGGTCGAGCCCCGTTTTGTTTGCTCTGAGTGGGTGCSAGGGCAGTGACCAGTGTCACCTGCAAAGGCTCCTGAGCTCTCATCAGATGGAAAGGCCAGGGAAAAACTTCTTGCTTCAAAACTCACTGGCAGATTTCAGGCTTTGKCTGGAAGTTTCTTTAGCCAGCACAGATCCTGCACCGGCCTACAGCCCACTCCCAATCCCTCCCTSYCTGTTTCTTGMAGCAATTTATCACCAGAAGACGGGGGCTTTGGGTTGTTAATTAACCCGCTGCCATGGCTGTAGCTAAGTAACACTAAAAAGGTCTCCCAGTGTGAGCTGGGCGAGCACGGCACAGGCGTGACTTGGCAGCAGTGAATGGATTTGGATGGGGCTGGCATCCCAGTGCCCTGCCACACGCTTGGGAATCATGCACATATACCCAAAATCATGCACATAACACCCAAAAACCACGGAGCTGGGGTGGCAAAATGCCGTTGGTGATGGGAAACACCTGGATCTCTTAAAAGCAATGGAGCTGCTCGTGAATTCCAGCCGTGTTGGGGCAGCACAGAGCTGGCACGCCAATAAAGCATCGCCTCTGGATGGGGAATGCTGAATCCCAACGAGGCTTCAGCCCATCCCACTGTGCCGACATCTTTAAGGTTTTATTGGGATGGTTGGAGGCGAGGATCAGCCCCTTTCAGCCGTTACTCAACTGGGACCAGAAATCCCTGCGGGAAAGTGGGTGGGGGAGCCGGTATTTCCCCTCCGAGCCCTGAACGGTCCCGCTCGCCCTGACTCCAATCGCCGCTTCCTGAGCCAAACAATAGCAAGAGAAAATCCCCTGAAAATGGTTTCGAAGTGAGGAACCATTCTGGCAGTAAGCACAGCAAAGGTAGCCGGATGCACTGAGTTCTCGTCAGGGATGAATCCTGCCTCGTCATCTTCCCATTCCCGGATGGCAGTGAGGAAAAATTCCTGGTTTGGCCTCAAAATCAACCAGRTTGTGTGCAAAGAGGTGGCAGACACTCTGCCAGGGCTGCACAGCTTGGAGCAGGCTCCCTTACCAGCAGAGAGAGGGCTCAGCCTTGGGCACCTGTTCATATCCTCCCATTGCCATTAACATACTGGACTTGGAAGAAAATTATTTGAGGCCTCTAAACCTGCAGGTAAATGGGAGGGGAAAAAAAGACTAAAAACCCCACAAGTAAAAAGCTGTGTGTTTACTACCATCTTACTGCTTTCTGGGTGACTTGGCAGCAGGTATTTAAGCTTTTGGAGGTGGCACGTGGCTTTTGGATATGACGTTTTTCCCAAGGAGAAGGGAAGATGCTGTGATGACTCAAACAAACACCGGAAATGGGGAGATCCAGGGGCTTTTATCTGCTTTCCTTCCAGGTCCGTTAGGAAAGTGACGCTCTGTTCCTCGAGATGTTAATGAGTCTGAAGCTCGTCACCGCAGTGGGTTAGTCAGGCAGGGACTCAAGAACACCAGGAGGAAACTGTGGCATGGAGAGACAAGCCAGGACGGGCTGCCAGAGATGCAAAACAGCTTTGCACAATCAGTCCCTCATCGCAGGGACCAAAGACAATGTGCCCCAGGATGTGAGGAGCTCAGCGAGGTCCSTCTGCAAAGGGATGCCCCAGTGTCGGTGTCTGAGTGCTTCACAAAGTGTCCTTGTCCTTGGCCAGTGGTGTGTGTCCACAGGGGCCGGCCACACGTTATTCATGGCATTGGCATGCACTCCCCAGCRCCGGTGGGAGGCCAGGGCTGGCCAGGAGCATTCATAATGCCCAAAAAGTCGAGGGGCAGCTGCACTGTGCCAGCAGCCCGGCAGTGCCAAGCTGTGCCATGGGGTGGGGTGCAGCAGCTCAGCTTTACCCGGGCCATGGCGCCGCACAGAGCACCCAGCACCTCCAGGATGAGTCTTGCCCACAGGACGAAAGCAGATCTGATAGAGATTCCCACGGGAGCAGCACAACTCCCCCCTGCCAGACCTGTTCCGTGCCAGCCACTGGCAGCCGTTCCTTCGCACACAGGCGTGGGGAGAGCCAGGGGGAGGCTGCCAGTGCCTGGGGCTCCTGAGACCGAGCTTTTTCTTAGAGCTGGGTCTTGACATTCAAAACTTTTTTTAAAT
Source organism: Malurus melanocephalus (assembly GCF_030028575.1). Classification (NCBI taxonomy): domain Eukaryota; kingdom Metazoa; phylum Chordata; class Aves; order Passeriformes; family Maluridae; genus Malurus; species Malurus melanocephalus. The sequence goes on from NW_026623510.1 coordinate 673,213, forward strand.
TTTCCATTTCCTAAAAAACACCACAACCCAGCGTTTCCTCCTGCGCCGGGGCAAGCGCGGCACCTGGCTCGGCGGCACGCGATGACTGCGGCTTGGGCAGCAGCCACACATACTCTGCAAAGGACCAGGTACACCTACACTGGGCTGAGGCTGGCAGTCACAAAGTGGTGCAGGCACATTTCTGGTCACAGTGGTACAGAGCTGCCAGCACGCTCCCACCCAACAGTTTTCTTTGAGAGCAACGCCATGTCTCCTCCTGCACATCAGCCCTRTCTTCCCTCCATCCCCTTCCAAACYRCTCTCCTGKGTTTRAAATGGTYCCCAAAACACCCTGTCMCYTCCCAGGTCTTATCCCTCTTYACATSAGCAAGATTTCCAGGTGCCAGGGTAGRGAGGYGCAGGGTGGTGCAAAGTAGCTCAGGACCACCCCAAATCAGACTCCGASGTATYTGGCACAGAAAGCAAGGTGCTGGAGCCTGGTGAGGGCAARGTCTGCAGCACCCAAGGAGCCAGGTAAGAGACTGTGCCCCCCTGGTAATTCCTGCCAAACCCCAGCTGTCGGGTGAGCTGATGGGAAAGGATTTGGTGAGTCCAAGTGCTCCTGAAAAACAGGCGCCGACAGGCTGTGCCCAGCTGGTCCCGTGCAGACATTGGCACGCTGGGAGCCACCCAGCCTGCTGTCTGTAAACCACACAGCTCTGACCCTGCACCCACGGGTGCCACCGCAAGGTGCAAGGGTGGCCAATCCCAGGGATCCCCGTTCAGGCAGCGCACAGTTGCTTGCAAACCTGTTACTCTGCGAATAGCAGCCCCCAGGCCGCGGGATTAAGAGCTGGACCGCAACCAAGTATGCAGCATTTTCAGTCCTTGGCTTAATTCACATGGGAGCTGTGAACCCAGCAAGGGACACGGCAAACCCCACTGTGGCTGCAGTCCCAGGCTCAAAGGATTTGCGTCCCCCATGTTCAAAACACTCCTGGCTCCCTGCTGGCGGTGAAACTTGGAGGGGGGTTACTGCAGCCCTCAGACCATGAAACGAGCTTTGGCTGCATTCCCTCCCCAACAGCCACTCAGACTTGCTGCCAGGAGGTTATTCCAGGAGACTTCATTTCCATTCTCCAGCTGGCCTCGCTGGGTTTTGCTGGTCTCTCTGGAGGGGCAGCACAGACAGTGGGTAGGGACCACCCCAAGCATCCTACATCCCATATYCCACAGCGACATGCCGGGACCGGCAAACTGGGATGTTGCAGGAGAAATCCCCCCAAAAGGCATTTTAGGGAAAGGAGATCACCCTGTCGAGACATGCCGGCAATCCCACGGGATGCTGCACCCTYCGCCGAGAGGGAGGAAGGGAAGGAATGGGGTGTGCTGGTGGGAAGCATAGGGTGGGAAGCAATAGCCACACACCGGGCCAAGGACCGGGGCTTCGTGGAGCTCAGCTCTGCCGGTGGCAGCAGCTCCGACAGCCGGTCCCGGGCAGCTCAGGGGGTTTTGTGGCTCCAGGAATCCAGCCTGGCTCCGGGGCAGGCGAGTGCGGGCCCCATGGAGCAGGGATGAAGGTTGGGTTCACCGACAAGAGACCCCGGGCCCTGCCCAGCCGGAGGCAGCGCACCCACCGCTGAGACCCGGCACCCACCGGAGTGGGGTACAGCTCTGACCGCCCCGTAGAGACCCCTCCGCTCCATCTATCCATCCATCCAGGCTGCTCCCTGCCCGAGCAACCCGCGGCGCTGCCCGGTGCCGTCAGCGCGGAGTCCCAGTGCCCCCCAGCCCCGGCTGACGCCCACCCCGCTCACTCCCCACCCCGTGCTGCCGCCGCTCTGCCCTCRCCCGGAGCGCTGCAGCATCCTCTGGGCTCCCGGTGCCGGGCAAACGCCCCCCAACCCCGCTTTTGGGACCCCCACGGCGGACAGCGGGCGCCCCGCTCCTCCCTCGTCCCCGGCTCAGCCGCTCCCCGTTGTTCCCGTACCTGGGCTCGGGGCGGGCTCGGCCCGGCACCGCCCGGCACSGCCCGGCACGGCTCCTCACGGCAGCGCTCGGCTGGGCTGGCACGGYTCGGCACGGWTCGGCTCGGCACGGTTCGGCTCGGCAGCACTCAACACCTCGCAGCCCGGCTCTCAGCGCCGTGCCCCGGCACCAGCGCCCCGCCCCGTTCCCCCGGCGGGCGGTGACTCAGCGGGGCGGTACCGGGACTGCTCGCCCCGCACCGACCCCTCCGAGCCCCCCGCGATCTCTGCGGGAGCCGCGGGATCACCGCCGGCGGTCACGGCACCTGCCCGGATCGGCTCAGCCCGGTTCGGTTCAGCCCGGCTCAGTTCAGCTCGGCACGGCTCGGCACAGCACCTCGCAGCCCGGCTCGGCTCAGAGCGATATCCCGAGCCCAGCGGCTTCACTTCGTCCCCCAACAAAACCCTCCGTGACCACTGCGGGGGCTGCGGGGCCACTGCCCTCGGTCACGGCACCTGCTCGGCTCGGCTCGGCTCGGGCTGGGAACACCGGGCTGGGAGCACCGGGCTGGGAACACCGGGCTGGAAACACCGGGCTGGGAACACCGGGCTGGGAGCACCGGGCTGGGAACACCCGGCTGGAAACACCGGGCTGGGAACACCGGGCTGGGAGCACCGGGCTGGGAACACCCGGCTGGAAACACCGGGCTGGGAACACCCGGCTGGAAACACCGGGCTGGGAGCACCGGGCTGGGAACACCCGGCTGGGAACACCGGGCTGGGAACACCCGGCTGGGAACACCGGGCTGGAAACACCGGGCTGGTAACACCGGGCTGGGAGCACCGCGCTGCATTCCCCCGCACTGCCGGCACCGGCACCGGCACCACCCCGGGCTGGGGGAGCTGGGCTGGGGACAGCCGGGCGTGCCGTGTCCCAGCGCCCTTCAGCTGCGGGCTGGCGGGCATCCAGCGGCGGGCCGGGGCCGGAGGGGCCGGAGCCAGCAGGCTGCACGCCTGACTGCCAACGGGATTAAAAAATAACAATTAATGGGAAASCAGCCGGGACGGAGTGTCCCCGTGACCCCTGTCCCGCTCCCCGCAGGGTGTGAGGGAGGAAAGGAGCCGGGCAAGGAGCCCAGATCSCAGGCGAGGGATACACAGCACTCCCCTGGAGCAGGTGGGCTGCGATGTGGGGTATGGAGCCTGGATGAGACCACAGAGCTCCGAGCGCCCATTCCAAGGCTGGAGATGGGCACCCTGGCCCTGAGAGGGAGCCGAGGCTGGAAGCGCRGAGGCAGCGCGGTTGGAGTGGGTAAAAGCTGCCAAGCAGCGCCTGCATCCAACCCTTTGTGTGCCCCGGGAAAACAGCCGGGCTGGGGAAAGCCGAGACGCAGGGAGTGGAGGGAGCAGAGCGGGGGGGGGAGGGCTCCGGGAAGTGCCCTGGGTAAATAGCTGCTCTTGCAGATATTTTCAATAGCTTGAATGAGACCTTTCTGCAGGGGGAAGGGTGGAAACAACTTCCCGCTCCAGCAGGAAAGGTGATGGACCTTGATCCACRAGAACTGTGCCACCACAGGTGCCATGGCTGCTTTAGGATCCCCGGAGCAGAGAACACCCTGCACGCTTGCATCGCCCCACTGCTTGGTTTAACTTCCACCTCCAAACCACAGTTTCTCTGGCTGCCACGGGACAAGGCTCCCATGGGAAGCAGCTCACAAGACCGGACCGTGGCTAAAGCGGCCGGACCATGGCTAACAGAGCCGCCTTTGAAGTGCGGCCGTCCCCACGCCTCGGGGAGCTGGSCCAGCTCTCAAACGCACGCTCGTAGCAACCAGAGCCGCGGCAGCATCGCGGAGAGCCAAGCCTCCCGCTGCGGGTCATCCCGACCGGCTCCTTCGGGAAACGCCATAAATCCACCTCCSGGGAATAACGCTGCTAAACCCAGCATTAGGCGCTCCTGGAGAGGGGAATTCGGTGCAGACCCCTCGGACCAGCGAGGAAAGGAGTTTTGGTGCTGCTGTTCGGGAACAAAGAGCCTTTTGTCCGCATTTGACGTTATCAGGAGTTATTTTTAGGTCAGCGCCTGCACTTGTTGGTGTTGTCRGGATTATCTGTAAATCGACAGACCTTCAAAGACACTGCCTGAGCACGAAGAGGGAGGAAATCCTTGTGTCGTCTCTTCCAAGGGACATTTGCCCTTGGGCTCGGCTGATAAGGGTTCATTGCTTAAGATGGGGAATTCCTGTAAAGGCCCTACAACTTCTTAAGAGTCCTAAAAGCTCCTAAACCTATTAAAGCTCCTAAATATGCATAAAGTACCTGAAAGTCCTAAAAGATCCTGAAAGCCCGAAAGCTCCTAAAGCCCTAAAATGTACAGAAAACCCTACAACGTCCTCAATGCCCTAAAACCCCCTAAAGACCTAAAAGTTCCTGAATACACTTCAAGTTCCTAAAAGCTCTAAAAATTACTAAAAGCTCTAAGCGTTTATAAACCCCTCAGGAGTTTCTGAAAGCCCTAGAAAATACTAGAACCCCTAAGGGTTTCTAAACCCCTTAAAAGTTCCTAAAAGCCTTAAAGTTCCTAAAACCCCTTCAATTTCCTAAAAGGTCCAAAAGCTCCAAAAGTACCCTAAGACTTCCAAAATCCTCTAAAAGCCCTAAATCTTCCTAAAAGCTCCTCAAGGCTCCGGCGCCGGCGGCAGGCGGGAGGGAGCGTGCCAGCAGATCACGGCGATGGGATGGGCAGACTCCGGCAGGAGAGAGCACGTCCCACCAGGCTGCTGCCAAACGAGGGAGGCGAGTGTGGGCAGGGGAGCCCTGGCACCGTCTGCAGCCGAGGATTGAGGGGTGCCAGCCCCACTGCCGAGGATTGTGCCAGCCCCACTGCCGAGGGGTGCCAGCCCCACTGCCGAGGGGTGCCAGCCCCACTGCCAGGCTGCCCAGACCCCCTCAAAGCCCCTTGAAACACCCTGGTGCTCCCAGCAAAAGTATAATCAGCTCCCAGCTCCGGTGGATGGAGGAGGAGGAGGATGAGGATGAGGAAGCAGATGGGTGCTGGTGGGAGGGGATGCCCCTACGTCTCTCATCCAAATCTGGTGAGCAGTTCCAGGGCAATTTGAAAAACTCGGAGGAGGGCGATCCTAGGGGAGTGCCACAGCTCTGTGAGCGCCCGTGGGTGCTCGCTCTCCCACAYCGCCGCCCCTCCACCTCCCTCAGCYTTCCTCCTGGAAAACATCCGSTGGGGAGGTGGGTCCATCCCACCCGCGTCGCGATTTCTCCCTCAAAGATAACAGCCGCTCAGCAGGTGCCAGGGCTGTAAAACTCCAACTCGTAGGCACAGCAATAAACCCGGAYTGTTTGTTTAGGCTCGGCTTTGCAAATAAACCTCCGGTGAGGGAACCTCAGGGAAGTCTGGGGGAAAATTGGTCCCCTGGGGGTTTCTCCACAAGCACCGGGTAAGGGTGATCCCATGGGATGAGGGAACCMGGCTCATCAGCTCCCTGGCAGCCATGTCCCAAAGGAATATCACAAAATGGAGCCAGTGTCTTCCCAAAACCTTTCTTTTCTTAAGTGGTTTTAGTGYTTTCCCTGGCTGCTGCTTTCCCCAATATCTGGCGCATTTGCTGTAATTCCACAAGTTTGAACCTGGAGCCAGGGCTGGCTTTGAAGCCCGAGGGCACCGTGGTGCCACCAACTTGCCTCTCCTGGGCAAAAAACAATGGCACAACCCCTCCAGCAGCCTGGGCCTGGCCTCCTGCCAGGTGAGGAAGGTAAAAGGMACCATTTCTTCTTGGGAAGATTATCAGGCCCCCTCCTGTCCGTGCTGCTGGGCGCTGGATTGAACGAGCCCTGGCACCGCGGCATGGGGAGGATGGGATCACAACCCGTGCTTCCAGGGAAACTCGGGGCGTGCTYTGACACTGCTCCTGGTGGGAAAAGAGTGACCCTGGTCCCCAGCAGGGGCCTCAGCTACCCAGCAGGAGCCAGCATACCCCACCAGTCCCCAACAGGCTCAGCTCCCCGGGATCCCCCGTTCCCCAGGGATCCAGGAGGCAGCAGCCACCGAGAGATTGTTTTCCAAGCTCCACCGGATACCGGAACAAGGTGGATGTGTGCAGGCAGCGGCAGCCAGCCGGTGGTGACTCACACCACAAACCCCGACATCTCGAGATGGGGAGAAGGGGCACGGAAAGTGTTGGGCTGTGACTCTCCCACGGTGGGGCTCATGGGGGAGAGGAGGGCTCTTGGCACCTCCCCAAAGCCGCAGGGCTGGCGGTGAATAGCTGAAGTCACCCGGCGGAGCGGTGAGCCATGCACAGCTCATCCCCGAGCGGCGAGATGTGAGCGGGGGGCACSGCGGGGCCCGGCGGGCAGCGGGCAGCGGGCACAGAGCCCCGGCGGGACCGGCCTTTGTGCCGGGGGCACTGACGGGAACGCGGCGGCGCTGGCTGCCCTTTGTGCGTGGAACAAAGAACAATAGCCAGAGGCTTCCCTCGCTCTCCAGAAGCGGGAAGGAGCCAGAAAGGGGAACGTCACTCGGCAGAGATGGGCAGCGAGTGGCGGTGGCGCTCGGTCCCCGGCCAGCGGACCAGAAACGGGCAGCGCCGGTAAATGGCAGCTCCCTGGCGCGCCCTGCAGGTGTAAGCATGGGGGCGGCGGGGATCCTGCTGTCACCGCAGGCGGATTTGTCATGCTGTGATGCTGGTCTGCATCCAAGCAGACACAGAGAGATGCCCGGCTCCAAAATCTCAGGCATCAGGAGAGGCAAAACCCCGGGCACAGCTCCAGGTGAAGTCTGGTGTATGGGGCTGTACCACGGGCTCAAAGCCGACTCGCTGCCCTCAACTGATGGGTTTAGTCCCTGCAATTTGTCCTGGCTATTTCTTTTCCACGGGCTGGATTGCTTCAGCTCCGAAAGCGCCTGGCCACCTTGAGGAGCTCTGCTTAGCGTCTGCCKTCCTCAGTGAGAGCGGGAGGAAAGCCGAGTATCAGTTCACTTACTCACCTCCCATCCTCTCCTCCACCCAAACCTGTCTGCCCGATGCCGAGACAAAGCCCTGCTCACCCATTTTCCTGCCGCTGCAGGTGGCCTCCATCCCTGCGCCGGGTTTGAGGCGAGAGGGACGGCTTTTGATGCCGTGCTGCCGTGGGTAAAAACCCAGGGCTGGGGTGATTTTGAGGTGCCCCAGCTTTACAGCGACACTTTCCAGCCGTGCTGGCACCAAATGGATTTGAGGCATACAGCATGAAAACCCCGGCTTTGACTCGGGCAGTGGCAGCTCCTCAAGGGGGCTCGGAGGTCCCCTCCCATCTGTCAGGGGACCCTTCGGCATCGCTCACCGGCATCACGCACTCCCGCATCGCCACCGGCCGCCCCTGCGTGTGCGKATTCCCGGGCTGGGACCATTCCTGCGATCCTTGTGCCATCTAGTGGGACCTGCACCGACGACACGGCGGGGTGCCCGAGCGGMGGGACACSGACAGAGCTGCCCGGCTCCCCCGGYAGCGGAGGGGACCCACTGGGGCAATAAAAAAGCGCTTCTAAAGAGCAGCAGCCGTGAGTGCTGGTCGCTAACAGAGAGACCMCGGGCAGGGGGTTAGTCGCGGTACTCAGGAGACACAGGACACAGGGTGGCCGAGCCGCAGCCCCACAGCAGCAGCAGCTTCCACCGCCCAGAAATTTGGCTTTGAGCACCAGTGCTGTGCCCAGAGCGCTCAAACTGTGTGGGATGCACCCTGTGCCCGCCGTCCTTGCTGCGTCTGCAATCTCTGCTGTGCCCAGAGTGCCTGGGATATCCGGTGTGCCAGGGATTCCTGGGRTGCTGATCTCCACTCTCTGGTGACCAACGAAAGGACACAGGAGATAGAATGAAGTTGCTTCAGGGGAAGCTTCGTTTGGACATGAGGAAAAGGCACTTTACTGAGAAGGTGGTCAGACACAGGAGCAGAACCACCCAGATAAAAGGTCATGGAATCAAGCCTGCCAGAGTTAAGGAGTGTCTGGGTGATGTTCTTACTCATATGGTTTCCTTTCAGGTTGTCCTGCAAGGAGCAGGGAGTTGGACTCGATGATTCTTACACATCTTTCCAGCTCAAGATAACCCAATTCTGTGATAGCACAGTTTGATGCCATTGCCAGGGTGGATCCAACGTCCTTCATGACACCCCAGGTCACCACAGCACAGCTCCCCAGCAATGCCAGCTGGCCCAACTGAGGGAACAAAGGTATTTTTTTTTCCTCAAATGGTCAGGTTTGCCCCCAAAGGCTTCATCTTGTGCTCCGAGGGCTGCTGGTTCCTACTGGAGGGATGTGGCCATGTGCAGGGAACAGGGATRGCTCTGCCACCCTGGTGCTCATCACGGGGCAGCAATGCTACCCTGTGCTCGCCCAGCGCCTGCAGCCACTCGTGCAACATTTCTGGGGTTCAGTTCATGCCCTGGGGCTTTCATCTGACCTATCCCAAATAGGAGCTCCTTGGGAACAGATTTAAGGGGGCCTGCTGGCCATGGTCAGGCACCCCGGGTCAGATGGCAACCCACAACTGGAGGAGAAGGGTGCCAGGACGGCAATCCTTGAACCACAGAGATCAGTCACCGGCCACATCTTTAGGTGACRTGCCCCAGACCAAGGTTTGATTTTTGCAAGGGTAAATCCCACAAATCCCAGGATGCTGCAATGCATCCTCGGGCCTGCTGGTGTCACCAAGACACGCATGGCCAAGCAAACAGCAAAGACAGGCTTGGAAAAAACTTTTGCCGGTTTTAGTGCCGGGAGCGGGTTAAAGCCGCAACCACGCACCCGCAGCTCTGGCCAAACCGCCTGCAAAATCGCTTCACCGGCTGCAAGAGACGGCGCCGGCTCCCCTGGCACAAGACGCTGGGATAGGGGCGTAGGAGAGCAAAGCATCCCTCGCCTCCAGCTTTTTGGGGCTGTTTCCAGCAGAAAAATTCCGATCCTGGAAAGAAYACGCACGAGCTTTGCAGTTTTGTTTTAATTTGATTTGGTTTTCGCGGCTTCGCTCGATCCTGGGGGAGAAAAAGGTGTTGRTGTCCCATGGCATCAGTTCCACGTCCCGCGGGACACAAATCCTCTTGGCCGCTAGCATTTCCCAACTTTTTGGCCGGAAGGCATCCAGCAAAGGGAAAGAGACTGGGGCAAAATGGTGGTTTGGGGCTTTGCCGCTTGGTTAGGAGGGAGCCCCCCGATACACGAGGGGATGGGGATGCCACATGGCCACCGGGGACCCGCTCACCCGCGGGGCCGTTCCCCCGCCGCGTCCCTGGAGCGGACACGTGTGTGCAGCCCAGAAACACCCATGGGCCAACCCCCGTCCACACGCGTGTCCGAACCCCCAGGCGCGGCCCCCCGGGCTCAGCGCAGCGCCCCGAGCACCGGAACGCCACGCGTGCGGCCCCCCCGCCCGTGCCACGGGGCAGGACACGCAGCGCGGCCCGGGACCGGCCCCCGGGCGCGGGCGGGGGGCGGGAGCGGCGGCGGGGGGAGGAGGAGGAGGG